>NC_058404.1:130877349-130910085 GCF_002201575.2 Neomonachus schauinslandi | reverse complement strand
CTTCCTTCCTTCCTTCCTTCCTTCCTTCCTTCCTTCCTTCCTTCCTTTTCTTTCTTTCACAATAGCCATTTAAATAGGTGTGAAGTGGTATCCCACTGTGGTTTGGGCTTGCATTTCCTCAAAGACTAATGACATTGACCATCTTTTTTGTGCTAATTGGTAGTTGCATGTATTTCATTCTGTCAAAATTATGAAATATTTTGTATATTAAATTCAATGTTTGATAAGTATAAAACATAAAGATTAATAATAGAACAAACCCCAGAAAAACCAACATGCAGCCTAAGAAATAGAGCATTCACCATACTGATCAAGGTCTTTGTACTTACTTCCTGTATCACAACTCCTGTGAACCCCCAGCCTCAGAAATTTCTTACCTGGAATTTATATTTGTTATTTTAATTTTTTCTGGTTCTCCTACATATATGTATCTCCTTAAACAACATAATGCTTTATTTTGCTTGTTTATGAACTTTGTCATACTGTATGTATTTTTCTGATATTTCTTTATTCACCAAACATAATATTTCTGATATCCTACCTGTGGATGGCTATAATTATGAGTTATTCATTTCACTACTATATAGTATCTCATTGTGTATCTATACCACACGTGATTCTTTTGTCAATTGATATTTGGGTTCTTTCTAGTTTTCTTGATATTACAAATAATGCTACTATAAGCATTTCTATACAAGTTTTTTGGTACATATGAATAAAAGTATATCTAGGAGGGGAATTGTTGGGTCATGAGACATGTTTATCTTCAAATTTATCAGATAATGCCAAATTACTTTCAAAGTACTTTTACAGGTTATACTTCTACCACTTTCTCACATGACTTGTATTATATATAAATTATGATTTTAAGAATCCTCCTCCCCATGTTTTGTATTATATATGTTACTTGAAAAATTTTAAGCCCTTTTGTGGCTGTGGTTCTCATATCTGCTTGGTTTCTATAAATGTTCCAAAAATAAGTTTGAAGATTCTGTGGGAATCCATAGTTGTTGTGTACAGGGTTCTATATCTATCCATATATATCAAGCGTGAGGGGTGATAAAACATACCAATATGACAGTGGATTGGTTGATTTTTCAGTTTTTGAAGCTAGTTTATTAGGTGCATAATGATTTGATTTGATTTGATTTGATTTGATTTGCCTGATGCTGAAACTTCTGTTACAGTGACTCATTCTTTGGCATGGCTTTCAATCTTAAGGTCTATTTTCTCTTATATCTCTGTCAGTATTATTCTCTATTTTTTTTAAAGATTTTATTTATTTATTTGAGAGAGAGAGTGAGCACAAGCAGGGGGTAGCGGTAGGCAGAGGGAGAAGCAGGCTCCCCACTGAACAAGGGGCCCAACGTGGGACTGGATCCCAGGACCCTGGGATCATGACCTGAGCTGAAGGCAAACGCTCAGCTGACTGATCCACCCAAGCATCCTACTTTGTCAATTTTTCAATAGTAATTGTGATGGTTACTTTTATATGTCAACTAGACTGGGATAAAGGGGATGTTCAGATAGCTGGTAAAACATTTCTGGCTGTGTCAATGAGGGTATTTCTAGAAGAGATTAGCATTTGATTCAGTAGCCCAAGTAACAAGTTCTACCCTCACCAATGTGAACGGGCATCATTCAATCCTTCAGAAGCCAGAATGGAACAAAAAGGCAAAGGAAGTATGAATTCTTATTCTCTCTTCTTGAGCTGGGAAGTCCATCTACTGTTTTTTGGAGCTTCTGGTTCTCAGGCCTTTGCACTCAGACTGAAATTACGTTACTGGTTTTCCTGGTTCTCCATCTTGCAGACAGCACATTGTAGGATTTCTTGACTTCCATAACAACACGAGTCATTCCATAATAAATCTTGTATATCTATCTACTTTTCTCTATATCCTATTGGTTCTGTTTCTGTGGAGAACCCTAATACAGTAATATAGATATATCAACTTTTTCTGGTTGTAGTTTTAATTTCAAACTCGCTGTGTTCTTAGGTTGTTTTCTTATAAATGACACATAGCAGGACTTATTTGTTTGTTTATTTATTTAATTTATATCCAGTTTTTTCACTGGACAGTCATTGCACTTACGTTTATTATGCTTATTTTTTTTAAAAGATCTTATTTATTTATTTGACAGAGAGAGACACAGCGAGAGAGGGAACACAAGCAGGGGGATTGGGAGAGGAAGAAGCAGGCTTCCCGCTGAGCAGGGAGCCCGATGTGGGGCTCGATTCCAGGACCCTGGGATCATGACCTGAGCCAAAGGCAGGCGCCCCTATTATGATTATTAATATGTGGATTTATATATTCTCTGATTGCTTTGCTGATGTTGAGGAATCAATTTTAGTCTAACTGCTATTTACTGAATAGTTTTAATATTTTATCTTTATTTTTGATATTCTGTGTGGTTGCAGTACAGTGCATCTAGATGTAGATTTTTTTTTTTTATCCTGCTTGGGATTTTATACTCCCTCTAAATGATGACTTTTTTTTTTTTTGAAGATTTTATTTATTTATTTGACAGAGAGAGACACAGCGAGAGAGGGAACACAAGCAGGGGGAATGGGAGAGGGAGAAGCAGGCTTCCCACGGAGCAGGGGAAGCGCCCCAATGATGACTTTTTTAATAACATTTTTTTCAGCATTATTTCTTCCATATTACTCCTTTTACATTGTTTCCAATATCTTCTTTTGAAATTCCATTAAGGGGGGGCGCCTGGGTGGCTCAGTTGGTTAAGCGACTGCCTTCAGCTCAGGTCATGATCCTGGAGTCCCTGGATCGAGTCCCGCATCGGGCTTCCTGCTCGGCAGGGGTCTGCTTCGTCCTCTGACCCTATCCCCTCTCAGGTGTTCTCTCTCTCTCATTCTCTCTCTCTCAAATAAATAAATAAAATCTTAAAAAAAAAAAAATTCCATTTAGGGGTTGATTGGGCCTTCTACCATGATTATCTGCATTTCATAATATCTCATTATTTTCCATCTCTTTGTTTCTTTGTGACTTTTTTCCTGATTTATTAGTCTTGAGCCTTTTGAGTTTTCTGCAGTGTAGGTAGAATTATTTCTAACCTTTCAAACAGTAATGTCAAAGCTCCTAGGTTAAGCTGGAGTGTAGATTCAATATCTAATTTTCTTTCTTCTAATGGTTTCAATTAAAAAAATTGCTTCTCACATAGAAAACACACTTATTTTATATTCAGTATCAAAATATAACAATATCAGATGTCTTTGTGGTTTTAGGTTTGTTGTTTGTCATTTTCTGCCGACTCTTACACATCGTGGCTTATTTCCTTTGTGTTCTGTGATTTTCTTTTTTAAAATGTGACCTCTTATTTGTTGCAGCTCTATCTGTGTGGGTTCCCTAAGACTGGCATTGAGGGGGAATTCTAGAGGGCAGTGGTTTCTCTTTCTACCAATTGCCTAAGGGCTCTACTAACTAGGGTCTTCCTATATCAAGTTGTGTCCTCACTTGTTAAAATTAATGGAATAATTGAAAATTCACTTTAAATGAAATTCAGTCAGATTATTGTTGTTTTGTCTACATAGTAACAATCCTCTTTAAGCTAAATTATTGAAAATGTTTTAGCATAATATGATTTAAATGTCACATAGCTAGTTTTAGATGAGGTATGGTAGCTTCTGAAAATTTTTAAAGAATGCTTTCGTAAGTGCTGCGTAAGTACTCTTTTGTACTATTGTTTACTTTAAGAAAAAATATTTTTTCCTGATAAAAGTTTTAGAATAAAACAAAAGAATTTCTAGACACCGTGAAGGCTACTTCTCAGTTATTCTTGCTATATATCTGTTTACCCAGTAATTTCTAATATTGAAACTAAAAGTAAGTTTTGATATCTTTCCATTATAGGCAGCCAGTCTTTTATATAAATAATTTTATTTATAAATAAATAAAATTTACTAATTTTATTATTTTGATGGTTTAAAGAGAACTGCAGTCTGCGGTGTAAAATGACTCCAGGTTATTAAAAGAAAGGCTTTGAGGGAAACGAGGTGATCTCTATGCTAGCACAAAGAAAACAAGAGAAGCAACATGTGATGGCATCTGATAAAGAAAATGGATTATGGTATCTCTAGTTTCCCTTATATTATGGATGTGAGGACTTAGGGGTAGATAAACCAGTGAACTGTTTACTACATAGATGGCAGATTTGTTGGTGGATTTCAAAATTCAGGATAGTTGTCACAATTAAGGAAAACCAGAAAGCTTTGAATGAGAAAGAGATCAATGGTTGACAGTAAGAGATGTGACCCAAGAAGATACCCAGCTTCTTTAGCCACCATGAAATGAGAGACATCCAAAAAGTAGGGCATCAGTAACTATGTTAGTTGGAGCCCTTTTTCACTCAGCTCTCTTATCTCTTCATTGTTTCCTGCTACCTCTGTACAAGCCTGCTATCGTTGTAGCTACTGTCATTCGATCCTACACTTTGGGATCTGATAAACCACTGCATCCCTTTGTTTCTCCAATCAAGGAAAAGGAAATGGTTTTCTGATGTTAATTACTAATTTCTTCTGAAGTCTATATTCCAGTTGTTAACTTGTAAAATGATCTTTATGCTGATCTTTTTCTTGGGAATAATGCCAGTATATTCTAGAACATCATTTTCTTGTATCAAGCTTTCAAATTCTCTGTCCCTCCACATTTACTGTATCTTAGAAAAAGATACAGATATTAGTTTCATTCTCTTATAGGACGGAGAATTCAGAACAGGGAGATAACTGAGTCCTAAAAGGAGAATACTATCCACCGGTACCAAAGAAGCCAAGTAGGAGTGAGTAGCCAGAGAGTAACTAGATTTAGCAAGACGCTACTAGGAGCCTGATGCTATGAAAATGATTTCAGTTATCAATCTGGGAATCAAATGTGAGAGAATATCTTGAATGGTTACCTAGAAGATATTTTTATTGTGGCCTATTTTCATTGGTAACATAAAGCATGTTGGTGAGAGCTCAGCTTAAATGCCTCTTTACTTTTCTGTTGTGAACCTATTCATACACAGTGAATAAGGCAAGACTCGGGTATGAGAGGACATTATCCCTGATAAGAATAGGTCACATGGACACATCTAGACACAAGATTGGTTGGAGACTGTAGTCCCTCTCTGAGCCGCTGCATGCTGGCAAGAACTCTATATTATGGAAAGAATGTAACTTTGGGTGCACAGCCAAGTGTCTTCACCATATCCCATCTGTCTTGTGAACTAAGGTAGTACTGCTGAAGAATCAAATAAGGATAATTTCTTTGGGAAAATAAAGTTTGTGTCAAATAAATGACTATAACACTTCTAAAGTCACGAACCATGCAGTCCAGTCTCAGAATGGTATTGCGATCAAAGGAACACTTCTGAACAAAGTAAGTGCAAAGTAGCTCTAATTCTTACCACTCACTAGGGTTTTGTTTCAAATTAGGTAGAACTACACTGCCATAACTCAAACAGCATGCTTATTTTGCTCTTCTCTTCTAAATCAGACCACTCTCAGCTTCCTCTTTCCCTCCAAGCCAGACTTTCAGATATTGATAAGGATATACTCCAAGCCTGACCATCCATGCGATTGAAGATTTGGATTGCAGACTGCCATTTTAGGAGACAAACCAAGTTAGTACCCTAGTTTTCTTCTCTACTCGTTGCAGCAGTTTTAACAAAGGGAACAACCAAGTTCTTACAGGTTATTATGTGTGGTACAAGTCTAAGGAAGCATCTCTTATGTGCAGGATAAAGCTTTCTAATTTATTTATGTGACAGAGATGCCAATCAAGTCCCAGGGGTGACCAGAGTACAGATCAGAAAGCAACAACAAAAGTACAATCCTGAGCATGTGAAGAAATGGTTTAAGAGAAACACTGAGGTTTCATGGAAAATGAGGCACTAGCCCTGGGTAGTTTAAACTGGTTTAAGAACAACAAAAGTTAACCAAGATCTCACCAGCCAGCGGAGCTAAGCCTTCTATGTATGACTCACCTGGCTGGCTTTGGTTGAAGAACAGCCAGGGCAGCACCTGGAGAAGTAAAGTCTGAGAAGGGCAGCAATTAACACTCAAGGAATTGCCTAATATAATGCCAAATAATTTGACATAATTGAAAAACAGCTTTCATGAATTTATATATACAACTAGTTTAGAGTAACACAAATAAACAAAATAGAAAGTGTCAAAATACTCCAGTCCAACATAAGCTTCTTTGTTCAATTGTTGAATATTGCAGTGATTCTTAACACTGCTGGGTGTGTAAAGACTAAGTCTCAGAGACTGTGCTGATTTTTCCCTAAGAAAAAACCTTCTGGTTTGTTCATAATTGTGATCTTTGACTCTATGGAGGAAAGGTTATCTCACTTTTGAATTATCTTCTTCCCTTTCCCAAGTGAGCAGGCCAATCAATCATCTCTAAGCATTGTGGGAAAACCCCCTCATAAGTGTATGTAAGCCCGTTTTTTAAATTGTCATCTGCATGCATGTAATTAACAATTGCATGTTTATCTTTATATCATTTCTAATTTATTACTCTAGTTGAGTAAACTCCCTTTTATTTGTTATACTGTACACATATATTATTTCTTACTTTTATTGTTACATTTACTTTGCTTCCTTCTTGGTGGACTGCAAAACTAAAAACTAAAACTTTTTTTTTCATCATTTTATATTTCTATTTCTATTTATTTATTTATTTATTTTTTGCTATTTGATGAAATGCTATATATAGATGCATCACCAAATAACACACACTTTTATCAAATTACATTTATCTGAGAAATCAGGAATTCTAAAAGTAAAAGAGTAAGATAAATTTTTATGAGTTTCAAGTTATTTCAGGGCTTAGGGACTCTAAGTATTGAAAATTTTATTCATCCACTTACCCTGTCCCCCTAAACATTTAAGTGACATTGTAGCTTTATGAATGACTTAGTGCTATGCCCTATTGGGAGGTTTACCACCATCTAGCAAAAATTTAGCATTTTGGGAGACACTGTATTTTGGCCTGATGGAATTAGGAATCTCTTGCTCATTGTGGAGCTGTCAACATTCCATGTGGCTAACATTCAAAGTACCAATCAATATTTATAAGAGGTGCACAGGGGGCGCCTGGGTGGCTCAGTCAGTTGGGCGTCTGCCTTCGGCTCGGGTCATGATCCCGGGGTTCTGGGATCGAGTCCCGCATCGGGCTCCCTGCTCCGCGGGAGGCCTGCTTCTCCCTCTCCCACTCCCCCTGCTTGTGTTCCCTCTCTTGCTGTGTCTCTCTCTGTCAAATAAATAAATCTTTTAAAACAAAAACAAAAAAAAGAGGTGCACAGATGTGCATACAGATGTGTTAAGACAGACATAACTCCTATTACAAAGAAGGAGGGGCACCATTTCAAGGAACACAGGTTTTTATTTTCACCATTTATAATGATAAGAAGTGAATTATTATGCCACATTATGGATGACCTTAGAACATAAATTTTTAAAATGTCCTAAATCTTACAATTAGTGCAGATAATGAGATACACAAAACCCCTTAAAAATGGATACATAAATGAATTAAGTATGCTAATCTAGAGTAAAAGGTTATCCAGCTGGGCAGAGGTTTGAGTTTATGCATCAAGGCAGCTGCAGAATTAGAAACTTCTGGCAAATGTATTTCTTGGAATTTCTAGTCATTCATAAATATCTGAAAAGATTTGATGAAAAATATTAATTATTATTGTCATTCATGTTTATTGTAACACCTTTTTAAGTCTGCTTTTTTAACTGAATTGTCTGTGGTAGACATATTTTCATTTTGAGAGAAGGGATTTAAATGATTATTTTAAATAAACATTTTAATTTTAGAATTGTTTTAGATTTACAAAAAAATTACAAAGATAGTACAGTAATTAAAACTACTATCGATATACTATTATTAACTAAAGCCCATACTTTATTTAGATCTCTTTAGTTTTTACTTAATGACCTTTTGTCTATTCCAGAATCCCAACCAGGATACCACATTACATTTCATCATCACATCTCCTTAGGCTCCTCTTGGCTATCACAGTTTTAGTGACTAGCCTTGTTTTTGATGATCTTGACAGTTGTCAGGAGTACTGGTCTGGTATTTTGCAGAATGTTCTTCAGAAGAAATTTGTCTTTTACTATTAGACTGGGATTGAGGCTTTTTTGAGGAAGACAACAGAGATCAAGTATAATTCTCATCATATCTTATCAAGGATAACTCATATCCACGTGACTTTTCACGATCGATGTTAACTTTGTTCATCTGGCTGAGGTAGTGTTTGTTAGTCTTCTCTACTGTAAAGTTACTCTTTTCTACTCTTTTCAGACTGCAGCCTTTGGAAGGAAGTGTACAGCACACATGTAAAGAGTGGATAATTATATTCCCCTTCTTGAGAGTGAAGCATCTGATAAAGTACCTATATAAATTATTTCTAATTACTCTGCATGGGTGATTTGTCTGTTCTCCCCCATTTACATATCCAGTCATTTATTTGTACCTATATGAATTTATGGATATTTATTTTATACTTTGGGTAATAATCCAATACAAGTTTACTTCTCTGTTGCTCAAAGGCTCATCTTATGTGTTTTCTGCCCCAGTCTAACAATCAGCCATTTCTCCAAGGAACCCTCATTTTCTTTATTTGAAAATAGTACCAGAAACCAAGATCTGGATACTAGGTTTGCTCACTGCTAGTGGGGTGTCATCTCTTTTCTGTCCTCTCAGCTGACAGAGCAAAAGATGTGTGCATATACTAACCTGTGTGTATATTGTTAAGAAAAATTCAACTCAGTAAATTTGAGGATCTAATTGGTTTTATTCAATGATTTATGAATTGAGCAGTATTCCATCTAGCAGATAGATGGAACTCAGAGGAGTCATACAAAATGGAAGGCTTTTATAGGCAGGAGGGTGGGACAAGGAAGTTAAAAGGGTGGATTATTTCAGGCAAGGTTACCTTCCCTTAAGGGAAAACAGGGGGTTTTATCATGTAGATTTCCTCATTAGGGTTGATCAGGAAATTCCAGACTGATTGGTTTCTCAAGAGAGGCTGAAACTGAAGTTAGTTTGGGTATTAAGTCTTGGGGCTTAGCAAAAGTGACTCCATTTTAGACCTGCTGTTTCTTTTTAACAAGACACATTCATAAATATTGCTAGATGTAAGAATTTGTATCTATAATAAGCTAAACATGAATTTATACTGATGTTGAGAACTCTAATTCAATACCATGTGAGTCAATATAGTCTCCCATTGCTTAGCTGTGACCTCCTACTCCAACCATTAGAAACTTGGCTCCCACCATTGCTATTAATTTACTTAATCATTTAATTCCATTACACATGTGGTTTCAGAATTATTAACAGATACACCATGGGAAGAATTTTAACTCAAGTACAGTGCTTACGTATAATTCCTTTGTCTTTAGCCTTATGAGTAGGTTTTGTAAGCAAATTGTTAAACTTAGGCCTGGTTTCTCTTTAATGCTGATAGTAAAAGTGTGAGAGGAGAGAGAAATTGAAGGAACTGTTAGGTGAAAAGTAACCAGACCCTGAAGATTTGGAAGATTCTCAGTCTATGCATATTGCAAGAAATGAGAAAGTACATTCTGGAGGAAATACCAAGCGTTTGGCTGGACAGTCACTTCATAAAGAGATTGTGCATAATTTTAATCAACAGTCAGCAGAAGCCAGAAATAGAGATGAGATTATACCAATAGAGACACTGTTAGTTTGAACTGAAATGGACAGAGATCATCTGAAATAAAGAAGGCTTTTGGACTTTAGGGGTTCTACAGGATGGGACAATAGAGTTTTCCAGCTCTGAGTATGCTATATATCCTGCAGGAAAGGGGAAGAATGATTGTAAAGGCAATTTAGAGATCATCAGGGCTACCACTCACACCACAGAGCCAAGTGTAAGGCTATTTCCTCCTTAGTTTCGCAGGGTGGGTCCGCTCCCTTGGTGTCAAGAGATGAGGTGAGGTGGGGCCACTGCCTCAGGGCTGTGGGGTGATGCTGCTGCCCCACTGGGCTTCAGGGAACAAACCAGTGAGCCAGAGATGATTATTCTCAATCTTTCTGTAAAATTCTGTAGAATTCTCAAAATCTACTGGAATTTGACTCGCTAGGTTTTGGACTTTCTTGAGACACATCCCCCCTTTTTTCTTTCCTATTTCTCCTGTTTGCAAAGGGAGCGTCTATCCTATGCTTGTCCCAGCATTGCATTTTGGAAGTCCATAGTTTGTCTGAGTTCACGAGGTAACAGCTCAGAGAGGAATTGTGTCTCAGGATAAAGCACACCTTAAGTCTTACCTGTACATGATTCAGAGGATATGTGGATGATATTTTGAACATGGGGATTGATGCTGGGATGTAGTAAGAATTTTTGGAGCTATTGGCTCAGGGTGAATGTATTCTTCATGTGAGAAGTACATGAATTTGGCAGGGGGGCTTGGGGGAAGAATGTTATGGCATGGATTGTAGTCCCCTAAAATTTGTATGTTAAGGTTTTAACCTCCTATCTGACTCTGTTTGGAAATAGGGCCTTTAGGGAGGTAATTAATATTGAATGAGGTCATAAAGGTAGGGCCCTAATCTATAGGACTGATGTCTTTATAAGAGGAGAAAGAGATGCAAGAGAGGTCTTTTTCTCTCTGTACATATACACAGAAGGAGGGCCATGTTAGGACACATCAAGAAGGTGGCTATCTTCAAGCCAGAAAGAGAACACTTATCAGAAACTAAATTCTGTGATGTTTTGTTTTGTTTTGATTTCTTTCTTTTTTTTTTTTTAAGATTTTATTTATTTATTTGACAGAGAGAGACACAGTGAGAGAGGAACGCAAGCAGGGGGAGTGGGAGAGGGAGAAGCAGGCTTCCCGCTGAGCAAGGAGCCCGATGCGGGGCTCGATCCCAGAACGCTGGGATCATGACCTGAGCCGAAGGCAGGCGCTTAACGACTGAGCCACCCAGGCGCCCCTGTTTTGATTTCTATCTTTTTGTTGAACTTTGTTTATGTATTGTTTTTCTGGTTTCAATGAGTTGTCTGTGTTCTTTGGAAACTCACCAAACTTCTTTAAAATAATTATTTTGAATTATTTGTCAGGCAATTCATAGATCTCCATTTTAGGGGGTCTGTTAGTAGAATTTTCTTGTCTTCCTTTTGTGTTAACTCTTTTTCTGATTTTTTGTGTTCCTTGTAGCCTTGCATTGGTGTCTGCTCACTAGAAGAAGCAGTCACCTCCTTGCAGACTTTACATACTGGCTTCAGTAGAAGGACTCATATCCATGGGTGGGCATGAGGGTGCCAACCAGGATGTGGTGTGCAATGGCAACCCATCCAGGGTGCACACAGATTCTGGGAGTGCTGGATTTAGGAGAATGTAAGGGCACCAGTTCTGGGAGGTGGGGTATGGTAGCACCTGGTCCAGAAACACATGTAAGCACTGGGACAGTTGGATGTGGGGCTTCCAGGTCCAGGGGTATGTGGTGGTCCTAGTCCTTGGGGTGCAAAACAGTATCAGCTGAGGGGTGGTACTTGGTGGTGGCAGTTGGGAGGGCATACAATATCTCCAACTCTGGAGAGATGCGGCAATTTGAGCTCCTGGTGGCTCCAAAAACTGGGGTTCTTACTGGTGAAGACAGTGGGGTTCCTCAGCAGCAAAGACTGGGTCCCTGGCAGTCGGGAGGACTGCTGGTGTCATCTTGCTCTCCTTTTCCCTACGGGGGAATTCAAAGCTGAAAGGATTAATCTTACTACTGAGCTGTGTCTAGGGGATGTGGTAATGAGGGTAAAATGAAGCTATTTTTTCTACCCTCTTCTACACAGTTATCCTCAGTTCTTTTGCCCCATGGGGTTGCTGTGGCTTCGAAACTGGACTCTGGAACTCTTCCAGAGTTATTTTCACTCTGGCAGTAGTTAAGTCATAGTTTTTGATGAGGAACAAGGCCTGGGACCTCCTAGTCTGCTTCTTGCTGAGGTTACTCTGCTTGTTGTTATACTAGAGCAGGTAATCCTATAGGCAAGACACACTGCTGCACCTCCTTCACCTTAAAATTATTTCCTTGGTCAAAAGTTCTATTATGTGAGAAACTGCAACGATGAATAAGGAATTCCACAAATTGCAGTCTTGGCAGAGATATCTTGAGCAAGGAAAGTAAATTTGTATGCAGAATATATATCCATTCCTGTGACAAAAAATGGCTGCTCCCTCCCTGATTGAAAGATCCCCATCTCAGCCTTCTAGTCACCTTGGGAAAGGTTCTACATCAGGGGCTCAATTTTAATCTTTGCTGTTGGTGGATTAGCCTTTCTCTTTGATCCATGGTTACTTTGTACATGTGCCCATTGAGCAAGGACCAAGGTGGTTGTTCTATGAAAGAATTTGAATCTCATCAAATTCCTGGAAATGGTGAGTGATTGGAGGGGCTGCTGAGAAGAATTGGTCTTTCTTGTGAAGTAATTGACAAAGAGAAACTTGTTTAAAGTTTATAAGCCCTTTTTGGAACATTTGGAAAATACCAAAAAGCATATGGAAGAAAAACATTAAGGGTGGTTCTATAAAGGCAAAGCATTGTTAGACAGATTTTTTTTTTCATCATAAAAGGAAATCCTGGATTTTCAAAATAATTATTTCCCAAAGCTACTATTTTACCTACATTTTAAATCTATGGCCTTGACTGCTAAAAAGATGGTTCACATAATTATATCTATGAATGCAGGCATGAGCATCTGCTGAGCATGGCTTGGAAATTGACAATTAGTGGTAAATCAAAGGATTCAGACAGCCTAATATTAACATCATCATTAAAATGAACAAGAAGATTACATTGATCAAATATGAAAAGAGTACTTAAAACATTGAATCTATGGGCTTTCCTGCAAATTATTACCTCAGAAGGCTATGTGATCATCGCTCCTTTTCAACTAATTGCCTGCACTCAAATGATTTTATTGCTGCATTATAATTCAAGATTTAGTTTTAAAGTATTAAAAGAGCAGCTTGTTTAAAAGGAACTATGCTTTTTCTCTATCGAGTTTTGTTCATTTTGATCTTAGACTTTTAAGAGTTTGAAATATCTTAGAACCCTCAGAGGATAGTCCTCAGAAAGAACTCGGACAACACATCTTGGGAAACATTGGTGTGCTTCAAATGGCCTTTCATGCAGGTCTTTAAAAACTCAGCGTCTCCTTCTTCCTTCGTCATTGTTGCTTATCATTGTTCTTTTAGTTCTGTCCAACGCAATATGCTATAAAAAAGAAATAGGACATAATTAATAGAAAAAAGGGATAAAAAATTTCACTCTTTCACTATAATGTTCTGATTTCACAAATGAGGAAATTGAGCACAAAGGGATCAGATGGCCAGGACAAAGTTTAATAGCTCATTAGTGAAAAAGCTAGGTTAATAGTGCTAAGGTTTAGAAAAAATGGTGGAGATAGACTTTCTGTGGTGTGGTTTATAATCTATAGAGATGATGTACAGAAGAAATAATTTTAAGACTAATCTTCAGACATTGGTCATTTATTTGACATTCCATAAATGTTCCTTTGAGTGCCTAGTTTATACAGGAAGACGTTGTGCTCTGGGGAGGGAGAGATGGCCTAGGCAGAGGCTGTGTATCCCAGCTCTTAAATTGCCTTCATTCTAGCAGGGGTTGCAGAAGTTTCAGATGTTTAACTAAAATTCATTACTATTGTAATAAATACTTGCAGACAGTAAGACACAGTGCTAACAGCACACAGGAGAGAGGGATCTGATTTTCTTTGGTGAATCATAGTAAAAAAACAAAGCATAATCCCTTAAGCATTTGGGTAATCTGGGTTTTCTTTTTAATTTTTTTTAACTTATCTTTTTAAAATATAGGAAATGATACAGTGCTACATCTAGAAAAATTGGTGGTAATGAAAAAAAGTTATGCAATAAGTTTTTAAGCTATCACTGGGTAAAAAGTGTGATGTAAGAAAAGGGTGATTAAAAGTAGACTCCAGATCTATGAGGTTTAGGCAAACAGAGGTTTGCTTTTCTCATTAGTAGCTCTCTTAGGAATGATCTCCGAAGCCATTGCCTGAAGTAACATGCAGGCTGCTGGCCCCACATCACACGCTGAATCCTGGCATTATTATGTGACCCATCCACTACACATTGACCTTAGACGGCACTTTACAGGACATGGCATCAGACCCCATTCCATTTCTATGGACAGTGCTCCTTGGGCAAGAGGCAGACATGGCTGAGAAATCAGACAGGATGTAGGGCAGTTTGTTCAGATTCCAGCTGTTTGATCACTGTCATTGGGGGTGTCAAGACACCCTGGCAATGTTTGAATAAATCCAGAATAATCCTACCTGTGATGGCACCAAAGCATCTCTTCCTCTCTTGATACAGAAAAAGAAATGCCACTAATATGGCTATCAAGATTTAGGTTTCTGCCAGAAATAGTTAAGACAGTGCAAAATTAATAATAAATGCTATAAAGCTGCAAAGCAACTCTGCAACAAGGTATTAGTGGTCTGTTATTTAAATATTTTTTTCAAAAAAATAAAAATAAAAAATTTTTCAACAGCAGCTTTCTCACACACACAAAAAAACTTCATGTAAATGAGAGACAAATGTCACTTTCAGAAAAGGGGGATATTTATGCATTGATTTGTTTAAATATCTGGTTAGCTAAATTTTATGATGTTAGCTGATTGGTTTACGGAAGTCACTAGATGGCAGTACCAACTAGTTAGTATGATATTACAGTTCAGATTCAGATGCTTTTAAAATACCAAAACTGGTGATGGGTATTAAAGAGGGCACGTACTGCATGGAGCACTGGGTGTTATACGCAAACAATGGATCATGGAACACTACATCAAAAACTAATGATGTAATGTATGGTGATCAACATAACATAATAAAAAAATAAAATAAAATACCAAAACTTGAAAGGAAGGTAGGAAACTAGGTTTATTCAATGGTAACTCTGGGTGAGTGTTTAATCTTGGCATGGGGAGACAGGCTTCTAAAGGCAGTACTGAGGGGCACCTAGGTGGCTCAGTCAGTTAAGTGTCCTACTCTTGATCTCAGCTCATGTCTTGTTCTCAGGGTCATGACTTTAAACCCCACAATAGTCTCCATGCTGGGTGTGGAGCCTACTTAAGAAAAAAAAATAATAAAAATAAAGGCAGTACTGAAACTGTGACAAGATCTCAGATTACAGAAGTGCTAGAAATTTCCAAGTTTTCTACAAAGTAAGTCTCAGCAGATAGAATAATACTTTTTACTTGTTTGGTGTGTTATAGTTTATAAGGAATTTTCAGAAACTTTTTTCTGATTTAATTCTCACATCAGCCTTGGCATTTAGGTAAGGTTGGTATGATTATCCTCATCCTCAAAAGCTAGAGTCTCTTCAGGCCAGTAGTTCTAAAACACTAAGGCTCTTGGTAACACACAAAGAGATCAGGTGCCCTGCCTCTGTACCTTTGTGACAAAAGTCTCACTGTTCTGTCTTTTCCTTCTCTATTGCATTTGTTATGTGATTTGAATTTCATTGTAGAAGGAACTGGTTAAATATTTTTGTGACCTAGAAAAACAATTTGTCATTAGCTTTCTAAAATGCAGCCCTCTTTTAATTGAGGGATTTCTATGAAAATAAACTGGCTGCATCTATTTTCTTCTGAGCCAGCTCAAGTGAACTGAGTATATTGCTAGTGAGTGCCCTACTGTGAGCCGGGTAGCATTCTAGGTGCTAGTGGTAATAATGTGACTGGGAGGTATTTGAGCAGCTCACACTCTTGCCAAGGAAAGAAGCAGGAAAAATCTGATGGTAATACAATGTGATAAGTGCGATATTAACAGTTTGAGCAAAATGTAGGGAGCACAGAGGCCTGAACAATTAATTCTGCCTGGGGGGGAAGCTTCACTGAACTGGCAACAAAAAAGAGATGGAAAAAAAAAAAAAGTCAGAGCCCTGATTTTAAGCCATTCATTCTGTCTTCAGGAAATGTGGAAAAAGGCAACATTCAGAAAACAAATATGCTAAAATTTTTTAAAAAAGATATCTGAAGACTTACAGAGCAAAAATCACCTAATTTGGAAGTTGCCACAAGTAATTAAACACACAAAGGGTGCTATATTAACTATAAATGGATATTTGTGACTTGAAATCCTTAGGGACCCCTCAAAGACATGTCTACATCACATTCATCCTATTGAACCAAACAGTAGATGCTCTTGGTGCACTTAGTTCCAGATCTACAAGCCTAGATTAGTGGTATGCTGGTGAATAGTAAATGGCTCCCCTATAAATAAAATCATTGATTTTATAGCATTTGTTGATTTTTGTGGTATAAATATACTCATCATGGGCAATTTTAAATTACCAATATAATGTCATCAAATGAAGGGTCGAGAAATAATTGTACGCAGTTGCCCTCATGAGCCAGCATGAGCTGGTCTGAGCAGATAGGAGGTCTAGAACTCAAAGCCTGAACTCATACTCCTGGCATGGCAGTAAGCACTCAATCAGCAATTCTAATTCTGGCATGGTCGCTAAAAAGCTGTGAACTCAGGTAATCACTTAAACTCTTGACATTTAATTGGCTCAACATCTACTGAGTACCTTGGGCTAGGTGATATGCTACATACTTTACTGACATGTTTTACATGTTTACACGTTTTATCGTTCTGAAAGATAGGCATGATTATGCCCATTTTTCAGAGGAGAAACTGAAGATCACAGGCATTAAGTGCTTTTTTTCCTTAAAATGCCATGCTCTGTTCCAGCAGCGTGAGCTATTGGAAGATTTGTTTTAGGAAAGACATTTGCTACATAACACTCTTAATTCTAGATCCATCCTCATTTGCTCTGTCAATTCTGCCATTTCTTGGAATTCAGGAAGTGTTGTCTAAAGACTAGTTTGTTGAAATATTTGCCTTTATTTGAAATGTTCTAAAAGGTTTAATTTTATTATTGCTCATAAAATACACTAAGACTGCAGTTTTAATTTTGTATAATTTGTATAATAACTTCATAAAATAACTTTATATATTTAAAAATATAAAATACAGTGGGGACAAAGAATAAAATGAAATAGGAAACATATCAGAATTTTCTCATCAGATAACCCTTGCTGTTGTTAAAAAAGCTACAAAAGTATAGAGAGAGAAATTTTGAGTAGTACAGAAAGACAAAAAACAAAATATGACAGCCATGTGCCTCTTCACACGTGTCTTTCCCCATGGATAGTTACTATTCTGGGAAAGATAGTTCTCTTAGAGTCTCTCTCTCTCCCTCTCTCTTTCATATAATTGGAAAATGGAGCATATAGCTCATAAAGGGGGTTACGTGCCCTCTATTTTTGTCATGATTTTTTGTATGTTTTTTTAGATAATTTTAGAAAGTACTTTATTCTATTTATGAAGTACAAATCATTTTTATGACTGCCTGTGGCACATCCCCTGTCATCATATGATCACCAACAGCTGAATCATTTCATATCCATAACGAAGTTTGCAAGAGTTACAATAGTTCTTCAATATTTCTTTCTAAGCTGTTACTTTTATAATGAATTAATTTGTAACAATCCATTTCCACTATAATAATAATAATAATAATAATAATAAATTACTGTGTTTGGTTGCAATAATTTTACTGAGTCAGTATTATTTATGACTTCCATAATGGGGAATACTATTTCTTCTGCATCTTAATAGGATGGCTTACAGGCCCTGAAGTTTTAGCCCCAGATACCTTTCTGGTCCCTTCTCCTACTATTCTCCTCTTCTTTCTTTTCTTTTCCAACCACACTGATCTTGTTTTTCCTCAAAAAAATCCAGATATACTCAAGCTTCAGAGGATTTGCTTTTGTTTAACCCTGTGTCTGGAATGTTTTAAATCCAGATACCAAAATGCATGGTTCCCTTACCTCCTTCACGTCTTCACTCAGTGAGCTGTTCCCTGAATACTTTACTTAAAATTCTAATCTACCCACTACATTGCTTATCCTCCTCACTGCATGCTTTTCTCATAACCATTTACTTAACACACAATTCCTAGGGGCATTTGTGGTACAAGTGAACAAGACTCTGGTCCTTTGCCCCAGGGCTTACCCCTGGGGTGACATGATGAGAGCTAGATCATGTGTCCTACATGAGAAGCAGGATACTCCATAGATGAGAAATCAGGAAAAAATAATATTTCTCTGCTTATGAAGGGGGAGGTAGGAAATTTTGCTCCTCCTCCTTGGAAAAGTAATGGGACTGAATCTTAACTTTAACCTTTGGTGTGTAAATAAAATCTCTCCAAGAGTCAGTCCCTGTGTCTCTGCTTTTCCGATCTAAGGATGTTTCCATGTTTCTGGGCTTCATTCCTCCTTAAAATCTAAATCCTTAGGGAGATAGCCTTCAGTCTTCCTGGAACCCTGGAGCTTAACATAGGGATCTCCTCTAGGCTGTATCAGACCATTTAACTGGCTTTCAATGACTCTTTCAAATGTTGCTACTGTACTTCCTTGATGATCACCATCTTACCCAGGGTATCTAGGAAAGTATAAATAATAATTTGTTTCCTGGTCATGTTAAAATTACTGTTTGTAATTTTATAGCATAAATATAGAACCATGTCTTTCTAGAACAATAATCACAATAATCCTAGAATGTGATCTCTCTAAATACTGATTGCCATCCTGCCTTTCACGTTGTGCCGCCAATGGGGAACACAGGAAAAGGGCCTGTGGATTGTGCAACAGCTGTCCCATTCACACAAGAAATGTTTATCCTTTTTCTGGTATAGCTTAAAGGCAACTGGGGAGAGAATGAGCCACCACATTGATTATAGGCAAGAAAGGATATCAGTCAGAAGGTTGATTGGCATTGTAAGCAGTCATCTTGAAAGCCTTCATAGGCGATGGGTGCAGGCACACATGAAGGACAGCCTGATACATTGCATGAAGTCTGCAGAGAAGATGGGATACCTGTCCTGGGTGCCAGGATTAGGGGGCTCTCACAATAAAGGAAATCTGCTACTACCACTGTCTTTGGGTGTTGTAAACCAGAGAAGGAAGCTGTAGCTGACAACAGTTGAAATACAGAAGAGGAGAGCTAATCCATGGGCCCCGACGTAAAGCTCAAGCTCAAAGATCATGGTGGGCCTTTGGTAGCTGTGAGCCCTAATTGTCCAATGTGTGTTATGAGTGAGGTTCACTCGGTATAGGCAATTTGGCACCATTGTGGCAGCCTAATATTGGGTGACACCATGAAAGAAATCCCATGCTGATGACTAGGGAGAGTTATCCTATCACCAGGTCATCCTTCCAAAATTAGGCCAAGGGGTCCCTGGATGACTACGTCATACTTTGTGGTGGTGGTGGTGGTAGAGTTGGATAACACCCTGAAGGAAAGAAGTGGACCCACAAGGATCCTGGTCTAAATTAGGGATCAGGGTACTCCTGGCCCTGGCTCATCCCAGGCACTGGAGACTTTTTCAGGTTGAGGAAATTCCCTTTTATTCCTTGTTTATTGATTGTTTTCATCACGAGAGGGTGTTGAATTTTGTCAAATGCTTTTCCCATGTCTATTGAGAGGACCATGAGGTTTCTGTCCTTTATTCTATTGCTATATTATATCATATTAATTGATTTTTGAATGTTAAGCCAACATTGGATAAATTCCACTGGTTCATGGTATGTAATCCTTTTCACCTGTTGGGTTTAGTCTGCTAGTATTTTCTGAAGGATTTTTACTTCTATATTCATAAGAAGTGACGTTTTCTCCCACTTTTTGAAAGTAGAGTATTTCTAATGAAATCTTTCATAAGCTGAAATGGCATAAAGCAGAAAAGCAATTGCCATTGATTTATATGGAAAAATGTTTGAACATTGTTAGACCAGAAAAATAACCTCTCTTAGGCTTTTCTGATACCTTAGGACACATCTTGCTAACTGATGCATAAAATAAATTGAGATAAAGCACAGATAGATGCTCACAGACACAGTTCAGAGCTATAGTAGCTTTATGCTAAGATGCTGAGTGTAGTTCTGGGGTGGGAGCTTGGTGGTGGCGCCCTTACTTCTCTGGGTGTGACCTGCCTTTATAAGGAATGGCTCACTGCAAAACAAAAACTGAATGCTATTTTTGCTTTTCACTTTTTTTTTTCCATAAAAGCAAAAATCCTCTTTAGATTCCTTTCAGTTAGCAAAAACAGGCGTTAATTTAGGTCTTTTGCAAAAACAGAGTGGCATAATGAGAACTTTCAAAAAGTTGGGGATACCTGTATTGGTCTATAGTTTTCTTGTGATGCTTTGGTATTGGTATTGACATAGGGTAATACTGGCATCTTAGAATGAGTTGGGAAGTGTTCCCCTTTTTATTGTTTGGAACAGTTTGAAAAGAATTCCTCTTTAACTATTTGGTAAAATTTATCAGTCAAGTCACCTGGATTTGAGTTTCTTTTCATGGAAATGCTTATTACTAATTCAATCTTTTTATTCATATAGATATTATCAGATTTTTATAATTTCTTCTTAAGTCATTTTTGGTAATTCATGCCTTTCTAAGAATTTAGATAGTAGAGTGAGGCTACTAGAAACAAATTCTCAGTTTTTGTTTATAGGGGAATGACTTTATTTTGCCTTCATTTCTGAATGGTAGTTTTGCTAGATATAAGATAGTTGGGTGATAGTTTTATTTTTTTCTTTCAACCCTTTCAATGTGTTATCCCACTGTTTTCTGGCATCCATTTTTTCTGATGTAAAGCCAGCCCTTAGCTTATAGGGGCTCCCTTGTATAGGATGAGTCTTTTTCTCTTACTGCTTTCAGGATTTTTTCTCTCTCTCTGCTTCTCAACGTTATCACTATATGTCTGGATGTAAATATCTTGCATTTACAACATTGAACTTCTTGGATGTGTAGGTTAATGTTTTTCATTAAACTTGTGAATTTTTCAGCCATTATTTCTTCAAATACTTTCTGCTTCTTTCATTCTCTTCTCTCCTCTGATACTCTCATTGCACAAGTGTTTGTGCACTTGATATTATCCTCTAATTCTCTGAGAATCTGTTAATTTTTTGTCACTCTTTTTTCCTCTATTTTTGAGATGGTTCTTCAAGTTTACTGATTCTTTCCTCTCAGCTCAAATCTACTATTGAGTTCCACTAATACATTTTTCATTTCTGTTATATACTTGTCATTATACCTTCTTTTACTTATTTAAGCATTGTTTCCTTTAGTTCTTTGAACATATTAATAATAGCTGCTTGAAGTCTTTTGTTGCTAAGTTGGTCATCTGGACCCTATCAAAGACAGATTCTGTTGCCCTCTTTTTTTCCCCTACTCCTAGATCAGACTGTCCTGTCCCTTTGCATGTTTTTAAATTTTTTTTTGTTGGAAACTGAACTTTTTAGGTAATATAACAATTCTGGAAACAGATCCCTTTCTTCTGAGGCCTTTTGTTGTTTGCTTGCTTAATATTTTAGTGATTGGCTGGACCATTTTAGTGAAGTCTGTTTCCCCTTCAGTGTTCAGCCTGTGATGTCACTCCTCAGAGAACGCAGTCTTGGGTAGGCTCACAGTCATCCCGGGATGACAGTGATTTTAGGAGGGTGTCACTTTCCCTACTGTCTTTGTTAAGCTGTTTGTCTCTGTTGGTATCACATCCAGCTGTTGGCCTCCACCAGTTTCATGCTATCTGCTCTATTGTTTTTGACAATATACCTGGCATAAATTACTCTACCCTCTGATCCACTTAAACTCAGTCGCCTTTACAGGATAGTCTTTGAGGCCAGTCTGTGTGGTTTATTTCAACGCTGAGGTGAGGTGGGGAGCTCTCCTTTGCTGTTTTTATCCTAGTTATCTCTGGAAAACTCCATTGGTCTACAGTTTAGCTTGTTGCTCTCATGGAGCTACCAGGCTCTAGTTCCCATGGGGAGAGCTTCAGAATTCTCTCTTTTTATATTCAGCCTTGGCCCTCAGCAAAATCCTTACACCACTGTTCTGGAGCTGGAAGCACTGTAGTGGCCACATCTCTTAGGGTGACATGCCTGCTTTATGAGCAGGGTACTAAGTGGGGATCTTCTTGTCCTACACGTCTGCTAGATCAAGGGTGGTGAGGGTCCCAGTAGTCTCAGCCTGCTACACCTGGGGTAGATCCTCTGATGTACAAGTGAGAGCTGAGTAGCAGAAGGGGACCCTTGACTTCTTGTCTGCACTTGCCTGAATTTAGCCTTTGTAACACAGAGCTGGAAGGGATAAGAAATTCTGGCAGCCTGACCCTCTCTGGGAGACACTGTAGCTCTGGACTGAGAGTTGGGGGAGAGGAATCTCCTTTTCTTGGCCACACTCATGAAAGTGGAACTTCCATTTTGAAGTGGAAGCCCTGGCTCAAATGTACACGCTTTGGCTGTTCTTACAGAGATCTTTTATTTATTTATTTATTTTTTTAAGATTTTATTTATTTATTTGAGAGAGAGCAAAAGTGAGAGCGATCACAGAGGGAGAGGGAGAAGCAGACTCGCCTCTGAGTGGAGAGCCCGACATGGGGCTTGATCCTAGGACCTTGAGATCATGACCCAAGATGAAGGCAAATGCGTAACTGACTGAGCCACCCAGGTGCCCCTAATAGATTTTTTTGACTGAATATTTCTTCATTTTCTATATGCCCTCAGGATAATTTAGAGACTTTAAAAGGTATTTAAAATAAACAACTTTTACCAGTTATGGTTGTTTTTGCAGTGAAGAGATTCATAGAACTCCTTATATCATCATTTTCACATGATACTCAACCACTAACAGAAGTTAAACTTTACTGAGCAGTTAGGATTGCCAGAGAGCAGTTTGGGGATTCTGCATGCTTTAGCTCATTGAATTTTCACCTCAAATTTATGAAGTAGTTACTATTATGGCTCCCATTTTATAGATAAAGAAACTGAGGGACATAGAGCTTAAGGAATTTAACACAAGCTGATTAAATAGAGAACAGGATTCGAATCCAAGCAGTCTGGTCCCTGAGTCCACACTCTTAAACATTATGCTATTTATCACCATTGCTCAAATAATACAAAGCCTCAAATTTGCTGACACCTACACATAATCACAGCAAACCCCCTTCAGATTATAATCAAATATTTGCTCTCACAGAATAAAAGTCCTTCAAATTACTTTTACTGTTCCTGACCCACTGAGAAATTAGAATTTTAAACTATCTACAAAATGTCTTGCTTCCTTCATTTCCTTTTTTTTCTAAGTCTACCCAAAAGTTCAAGTGTGGGGTTTGGTTCCTTCTTTAGCATCTACAACTAGGTCAACTTCCACCTGAATTGGTAAAGCTTAAGTCATTTTAATGGTAGATAAATCTAATTCTAAATCTTTCATATATCTTAAATTTAAAATTCTACGGGGTCAATAGTTCATACAACTTAGGATCAGATTTTTCTTTTCTTGCTTTTTTGTTTTTTTTTTTTTAAGGACCAGATTTTTCCATGTAGCTTACTTCTTAACTACCACTTCCTTCAGAAAATAGCATTGTCAAAGCTGAAGTGATATTCCCAAAGTCTAAAAATATATTTTTTTAAGATTTTATTTATTTATTTGAGAGAGAGAGAGAGAAAAAAACATGAGCAGGGGGAGGGGCAGAGGGAGAGCAGGCTCCCCGCTGAGCAGGGAACCCAGACATGGGGCTCAATCCCAGGACCCTGAGATCATGACCTGCCCTGAAAGCAGATGCTTAACTGACTGAGCTACCCAGGCACCCCTAAAAACATTTTAACAAAAACTCATATTAAGTGTTATGGACTGAATTGTGTCCACTCCCTCAAAATTCATATGTTGAGCCCTAACCCTGTATACGACTATATCTGAAGATAGAGACTTTAGGGAGGTAATTAAGGTTAATTGAGGTCATAAGGTTGAACCCCAAGTCCAGTAGGACTGATATCTTTATAACAAAAGGAAGAGACATAAAAGAGATTGCTCTCTCTCCCTAAGCCACACACATGGAAGAGGCAACGTGAGGATCCGGAGAGAAGGTGGTTTTCTCCAAGTCAGGAAATTGTCCTCATCAGAAACTAACCTTGATGACATCTTGATCTTGGAATTCCAGCTTCCAAAACTGGGAGAAAATAGATTCTTATTGTTTAAGCCACCCGGTCTGTAGCATTTGGCTATGGCAGCCTTAGCAAACTAATACATTAAGCTTATCCATATTATTTAGAAAGCAGCTGTGCTCACCACTGGACTACTAAATGCTTGCTGCCCATATTAATTGAAGGAAATCAGTAAACAGAAAGAAAACTGAGAGAAAAGTCAAAACTTTGTTATTTTAGCTTCATCAGGCTATTAGTCAATCTTTGCCATTTATTTGGAGTCTACCACCTATAAACTTAAACCTTATTTGATCAAACATCTCATTGAGTGGTACATGTATTTAGGGAAGAGATTTAAAAGTCCATTCTCATACAGATGGCCTTCTTTGTAAAGCAGCATCTTGTGGAAAAATTGAAGTATTTATGGTAGTAGATATTCTAATCTCTAAGTTTTCCTGAGGTTAAATTTTCTCTTTAGGGCCTACATATGGAGGCCCTACTTAGGGCATAGTCTGTATACTTCAATTACATGTCTTTTTGGCAGGGGGGAACAAATAAAAAAGCCAAGTATTTGACTTAGCTTTTGTCTTGAAATTCCCATTTCATGTTCTTCTCTTATTATTTTTCTAACTCCAAATGAATTCTAAGGCTGTTTATCCTTGTGTCTATTTGACCTGTCCTAAGCCTGAACCCCCAAATATCATAGGAGGTGCAATGACTTATGTCATGGGCTGTTATCAAAAACCTTGCTTCGTCTGCCTTCTTAGACTCCCATGATGTCAGCTCATACCTCACTGTGGCTACCTGTCTTTTGACATGACCCAAATGACCCTCTGAACTTGGCTCTCACTCTGGATAAAACAAAAACATGAAGGGAAAACAGTTGGGTCTGGATCAAGGAAACTGTTCCACCTTCCAACTATTCTACCAGCCTAAAATCTGCCTGTGAGCTTAGAGAGAACTCCCTTTCCCCATCAAAACTAGATCCAACTCACTCCATGCAGTTTGTAGCCCATCAAGACCATGACACACCAGCATTCTGAGGGGCAAACTCTGTCCAGCTCTATCTCTGCCAAGACTAGTGAGGTAGGGTGATTTCTAATACAGTAATTTACATTTTTCTTTCTAGATTTCCTTATTTCCATAACCTGCCTTCAAACAACTGGCAGACTCCATGCTTCCTTGTTTGATGGGAGGTCTGTGGCGTGAAAGAAAACAGAATTTAGATGCAAGAATGCAGGGCACATCATATCCTGGCTTTTAATTTTTGGAGTCTAAGCCCTCCAAGGAGATTGTGGTAGGCTTCTGCAGCTGAGGAAAGAGGGACATATTGAAGGGAAAGTTGAAGGAAGGAGAATCTCCTTCAGGAAAAGAGTGGTGGAATTTCTAGGCTTCTTGAATGGCACACATGCATGCCTTTCTTCTTTTCAGCACCCCCCAAGTGGGTGGTAGATCCTAAGAGAGGAATGGCTGTATGGTTTCCCAAAGATTCAGTTGTTTGTTTGTTTTGTTTTTGTTTTCAAAATATTTTATTTATTCACTTGTCAGAAAGGGAGAGAGAGAGAGAGAGTACAAGCAGGGGAAGCAGCAGGCTGAGCAAGGAGCCCGATGCGGGGCTCGATCCTAGAACCCCAGGATCATGACCTGAGCTGAAGGCAGATGCTTAACTGACTGAGCCACCCAGGCATCCCAAAGATTCATTTGTTCTACACAGGGATGAGACAGACCTGCAGAGGGTGGGAGACAATGACACAATGGGAGTTTCTGTGGGAACCAGCACAGATGCTTTATGGTTGGAGTCTCCTGGATGCCTTGCTAACAGATAAAAGCATGACAGTCATTAAATGAAGTGACTGAGGTTTAATTTTAAACCAGCTTGGCCAGGTGAGGATTCAGCTTTGAAATCAACATATTGGACTCTTTCTTATTGAGATTTTAGGCTAAGATTTCTGTGCACTCTATGGAAATCTACCCATACATGCAACTGTCTCTACAGTATGGCATTCCTAAACAATCGAGATTCAGACTTGGAAAGGAATCTCAAGCCTCATCAATGTAAGACCCTGACTTACTCCATGCAAACTGTCAAATCCTTTGCAGTTGCAGGTATCACCACTAGAGGACCCCTAAAGAAGAAGCTTTAGTCTTGGGGGGATTTGGTCTCCTAAAGCTGGGATCACTGAACATATACTTACTTTGGTCAGATGAGGTAGAACTGTGGTGTTGATTGGTATCTGGGAAAAGTAAAAGAGAAAGAAGAAATAAAAAGGGTGGGGGTGGGGAAAGAAAATGACAATGTAAATAAGAACCTATATTAAACTTTGAGTTTTAAGCACAGGACATCACAGACTATTTTATCCCCATGGTACTGAGGCCCTCTTAGCATATTTACCTTTATTCCTGGCATCTTTGGGGAGAGTTAGAGGAATTCTGAAGGCCCACTAAGGTAGCACTACCAAAAGTTTTTGACTCTTTCCTTTAGCAGACTCTAAGCAAATGCAAACTGAAGTCAGGCATGGTTTTTTACTCATAGACATATTTGCAGTGTCTATTCCAGACATATAGTAGATACCAAGAATTTTGTTGAGTGAATGAATGAACCATATTTTCAATCTTTAGGTAGTAACAATGGTGGGTTGGGGGAACAAGATTAAGAAGATGAATAATTTATTTTTATTTATTTTTTATTTTTATTATTATTTTTTAAAGATTTTATTCATTTATTTATTTGACAGACTGAGAGAGAGAGAGAGAGAGCACAAGAAGGCGAGTGGTAGGCAGAGGGAGAGGGAGAAGCAGGCTCCCCATTGAGCAGAGAGCCTGATGCAGGGCTAGATCCCAGAACCCTGGGATCATGACCTGCGCTGAAGGCAGATGCTTAACCGACTGAGCCACCCAGGCACCCCGAAGATGAATAATTTAAATGAGGGGTGATAAGAAGTAACCTAATAGTTTTCTTAAGCACCAGGAAAATTATTTCAATTATATGTCTTTTCTCCACATATTTTTATGGACCTTGGTGGAGAGTGTGGGTCTCCTGGCTTTAAGCACTAATCTTGCACTGAGTTTTGTGACTCTGTGCTCTCTGGACCTGAGTTTCTTCTGTAATAAACTAGGTATAATAGCATTATTGTAAAAACCAGATAAAACAGTACCTGTAAAAATGTTGTAAACTGAAAAATATTGTATAATGCTAGGGTGATATTATTGCAAATATGACAGTGCTACTTTCTTTGCTGTTGAAAGAAAAGACCCGATAAAACAAATTCCTTTTGTGAGGATCTAAATATCTATTTAGATCTAAATATTGCACTTACACACACACACACACACTCCCTCACACACACATTGTCACAAATACACATCCTACCCCACACACATACCACACACACATCACAGCTCTGAAAACATTAAATTTCTTTCCATATGGCTCAGAACATCTGGTGATTAACAGTTAAATAAAATTAATGAGGCCTTCCATTTTTATTAGTCACATAGTCATCCATTGGAAGCAATGGCTTTTTCCAAAAGATCTCTGTTTCTTCGTTCCCTTAATCTCCAAGTTTCCAGGACTGACCTGACTTTGAACCTTGCTCCCTTGTAGATAAAGGGAAAGTATTTGGCTTACTATAAAGGAGCTAACCTTTCCCTATGCATCTCATTGCAAGACTCCCATTCATCCCTGCTGTGCTTGCTGTAAATCAGAGGACCTTCAGCTTTCATGTTTACTGCTTTTTATTTATTTCTTTCTTTTTGTCTACAATACCAAATATCCTGATTGTGTGTGTGTGTGTGTGTGTGTATTGTGTATGACAAGCTTGTTCTATAGTGCATACTAATGACTTTTTTAGCCATGGGCATTTTATTGCAGTAGCATCATGTCCAAACTGAGAAATAATTTATATTTCAACACGCCCTGGCAACACTCATTGCTACTAATATGGAAATAGTGTGGATTTGGACATTTTCTTGTGACATATTGCTTAATAAATTATAAACATTATCCCATCAGAACTGACACTGGTACATAAATGATAACATAAATGACCATTTGCAATATCAGGTGGCTTATGGTTCAGCATGAATATTTATTATGATTTACTATGAATACTTAATATCCTATGAAAGGTTGTATATGTCGTTACCAGTAAAATTAAAGGTGCTTTGGTGATTTTAACATTTAAAAGTCCTAGAGTTTAATAGCCTCACTAGGATCTTCATATTCTAAATGATTGATTTTAGAGCTCCATAGATTTCAAGAGGTGACTGGCGAACTCATTTCAATTGCATTAAACTACAAAGAAAATGTATCTTTAGATACCATCTGGCTACTTATCAAAACAGATAAGAACATTTTCACACTTACTGTTTCAAATGAAATGAATGCAAAGTAAAAATCATTTCCTTAATATAGTAGGTAAAAAATATGCTGATTATTTTGCTGACTTTTAAAAAGTATTCCTTCTCCATTTAACCACAAGTGTTATTTTACAATTACTAGCACCCAAGAAGCTATTTTAAAATTCTCTAACTCATTTACCCATTTCCAGATGAGGAAACTAAGGAACTTGTCCCTGGTTTTGTTACCTAGGTGGTAGCACCCTGTAGCTTTCTGGAGTCATTTTCATATACTGGGCTACACTTCATTGTACTGAAAAAAGAAATCGATTTGGAAATGTTATAAGTGTCTTAGACCTAGGAATTTGACCAATTTTTAAGTGATTTGTAAGTGTTCATGGGTGGCTAAATATAATAAAACAACTACAATGTATAAAGTACTTTATAAAGGACTTTTCACATTCAATATATTCCTAAATTCTTATAACCACTCTGTAAAGCAGATTATCAATGCTCTCATTTTCCTGGTGGGGAAACTTAAGCTCAGAGCAGTTTAATAAATTGTTTGCAGTCAGACAGCAGGTAATAGCAATGCTGTGACTCAATCATAGGACCAGTGGTTACACAGGTGATACTCTTCGTACCGCACTATTTTTGTCTTGTTCATCTAGGGCCGTTAATAATTTCAGTGTTTATGACTACCTTGGGAGATTGAAGCTTCCTATGGTTACATTAAAAAGAGTCCCTGGGGCGCCTGGGTGGCTCAGTCAGTTAAGCGTCTGCCTTCGGCTCAGGTCATGATCCCAGGGTCCTGGGATTCAGCCCCATATCTGGCTCCAGGAGCCTGCTTGTCCCTTTCCCTCTGCCCCTGCTTGTACTCTCTCTCTCTCTCTCTGTCAAATAAATAAATAAAATCTTTAAAAAAAAAGAGTCCCTGCATCCATGTGAAAAAAGTAAAAAATAACCTGAGCCTCTTGCTTTATATTCTGGATTCTGGAGTTATGCCTGCTAATCAAGAGTTGTAGGGAGTGCAATCACCTGTGGTAGTTTATCCTGGCATCGGGGAGAGCGTGCACTTTGAAGCTGCAGAAAAGAGCTGAAGGAATTGTGAGGAGGTGATGTTCAGTGGTTGTCCAAATTTGCTTTCTTAAACTATAAAGACTGAACATGCTAGTTAAAAGAGCTGTGTAAACTACAGATGGCAAGTAGGCCCTTTTAGCAATAACACTGTTACACAGAGGAAGGCCTAGAGACAGGGTGAGTATTAAGATTTCCATTTTATGGTAGGGATGGGGGTAGAAAAATAAATATTCATACCTTCAAAGAGAAAATAATAATTCTGCATCTGCATTAATGTCCACTGAGGTTTGAATACCAGAAGTTCTGGATTAGGTCATGAGCCAAGAAGGAGACGGCTTGAAGGATGGTGTATTTGTAATCTATTTCTAGATTTAGAGGCTTAAAAAAGCAATGCTTATTATTTCAAAGTTTGTGTGGGTCAAGAATTTTGGTACAGCTTAGCTGAATGATTCTGGTTCAGGGTCTCTAATGAGGTTGTAGTCAAGATGCTGACTGGAGTTGAAGTCATATCAAGGCTTGACTTGGAAGCGATGGCTCCCTCACAGGGCTGTTGGCTGGAGGCCTCAGTCCCTTACCATAAGGGCTTTTTTGTAGGTCTGCTTGAGTGTTTTTATGACACGGCAGTTGGCTTCCCCCAGAATAAGTGAGCTCAGAGAGAATGCCAGGTGAAAGCTGCAATGCCTTCTATGACCTAACCTGGGAGGTCAGACACTCTCACTCTCACCAAATTCTATTCATTAGATTCTATTCATCACATACTAAGTCACACTCAAGGGGAGGGGGATTAGGCTCTGGAACTAAGAAAAGAAATGGTGGACATATCTGATGGCCACAGATGAGTTGATGGGTGTGCATGTGATTTAATGCTTAGAATCAGAAGGAACTTGAAACAGTGCCATGTCCCCAACACTCATTTGACATAAAATCTAATTCAGACTGAGTTGCAATGATTTCACTACAACACATGACTGTTGAAGAGCTGTGGCAAAAACCCTGTTCATCCGGATACCAGACTCCTGCTTTTTTCATTTCTAAATATATGAGCTTTAAAATATGTTTTTAAAGTCTGTTCTTCCTATGTATTTGGAATACAGTGAAAGTTTGCTATATTAGTTTTAAGAAGGCCTAGAAAATATAGTGACAAGTCTCTACAGTCAGATGGCAAGGCTAATGCTGCCAGAGTGGGGAGCAACCATCCATCTCTCCTTCCCTGTTCCATAAACGAAGAGGCATTCAACAAGGTGACCACACAGCCCATGCTGCTAAGATAGCAAACAAAAATGTGCCTCCTCAGTTGAAGCATTTCCTGACTTCACTTCCCCAGCCAGTAAAACCAGCGGCCCCTTTCTCTGTGTTCTCACCGTATTCTTCTGTTTCAGGACCTCTAACACATTGTGTCATCCCTTTTTCTACCCGTCTGCTTCTTCTACCCTCCAGGACCTCAGCTATGTCCTCCTCATTCTGTATTCCCCGTCCCTGGTATGCTGCCTAGTTTCCTGATAGACACAATGATAGATAATAACAATGACTATGTTGTTTATGGAATTATTGAGTGCATGTCATTTTCAAAAAATATTTGACATGAATCTAGGACTTAAAAAGGAGGCAAGTTATTTATTTATTTATTTATTTATTTATTTATTTATTTATTTATTTATTTATTTATTTATTTATTCGACAGAGACAGAGATAGCGAGAGCAGGAACACAAGCAGCGGGAGGGGGAGAGGGAGAAGCAGGCCTTCCCCCGAGGAGGGAGCCCGATGTGGGACTCGATCCCAGGACTCTGGGATCATGACCTGAGCCGAAGGCAGATGCTTAACGACTGAGCCACCCAGGCGCCCGGCAAGTTTGTTTTTAATAGAACTATCTACTTTGTGATTGCAGGTTTCACTTTACAGCTTCCCAGCCAGACTATGCATTTTAAAAACTTATTAATTGGGATATAATTGACTTTTATACATTGCATAAGGTTAAGGTATATCATATATTGATTTGATATATTTATATGGCAATACGATTGCCATGGTAGTATTATCTAACACTTCTTTCATGTCACATAATTATCATTTCTTCTAGTGGTAGAAACAACTAAGATCTAATCTCCTACCAAGTTAATGTTTATAATACAATTTTGTTGTCTATCAGACTATACATTTTTTAAACGGTTTAGGACAAGTTTATATAGAAATCAAACAGTAGTTTTTAAATTTTATTTTATTAATTGGATTCTCTATTTGTGTCACCTCTTGCTCAGCTGAAAGTGACACGGCAGTCACCTGACAATCCCTTATAGTGAAAGTTTTCTTGTGTAATTGTGAGGCACAAAACATCCTACGAAAGAACATGGCACTACTCTTGACCACCACTAGGTGTCCTCTGTTGGTTATTCTAGTCTGTAATAAATTTTTGCTTGATTTCTCTCCTCTTGTTTATTTCTGCAAGATTTCACAAGCAGATATATCTTAATGATTTTTATAACAACCATTGAAAAAGGCTGATAGAGGCACAATTAAACAGTGTAAGCTAGTCTGAATTAACTGAAAAGGTATATGAAGTCCATGAGAAATTTTCAAACTCTGTAAAGAAGTTTTTTGAATTATTTAAACTTTTTTTTAGTGACATAGTTTTTCCCAGCAATTTTCCAAAATTACTTTTTCCTCCTCCCCCTTATAGCTAGTCTCTTTCCTCCCCATATTTATATATTTCTTCATCTATAAAGATGAAGGAAAAAAAGGCCACCTCCATTTAAACTGAGCTGTGTCTATTTCATGTTCTTGGCTTTGAAAATTGTCTTTCATGCTATGTGCTTTTCCAGATATAGAAATAATTGGATACTGCTGTAAGTTAAAATAAAAGTATGTCTAAGTATTTCATAAGCACAAAGGATGATAAATTGTAGTAAGAGCTGGTAGCTCATGGGCAAGTGATGCTCAGTAAGCACCTCAAAATTATAAGTTCTTCACATTTCATCTTAATTTATAGACTTGGGATAGGATCACTCCACTTGTTCAAAGAGTCTCACATTTTGAAATCTACACATTTACTGTAACCTCATAACCTCATAGACTATCTTTGGCATAAACTATGGGGAGCCATAAAAATGGCTCCCCATCTTTATTCAAGTTTCAGCCCTAGAGTCTAATATAAACATTTTAATTTTTATTAAATCCAGAACTTCCTCAACTTTTGTTCCTATTTCTTCACCCCTTACATCTTTCTTTCCTTCTTTCTTTCTTTCCTTCTTTCTTTCTTTCTTTCT
>NC_058404.1:130875029-130877339 GCF_002201575.2 Neomonachus schauinslandi | reverse complement strand
CTTTCTTTCTTTCTTTCTTTCTTTCTTTCTTTCTTTCTTTCTTTCTTCTCTCTCTCTCTCTTTTTCTCTCTCTCTCTTTCTTTCTTCCTTCCTTTCTATTTATTTGAGAGAGAGCAAGCGTGAGTGGGAGGTGGGGGCAGAGGGAGAGGGAGAATGAGCATCTTAAGCAGGCTATACACTCAGCATGGAACCTGATGCAGGGCTCTATCTTTTGACCCTGGGATCATGACCTGAGCCAAAATTGAGAGTTGGATGCTTACCCAACTGAGCCACACAGGTGCCCCCACATCTTCCGTCTTTAGAATATTCTCTCTTAGGATATGATCTTCCTTCCTGATGGGCGACTTCGGTGTCAAATTCTTCTCTTCTTACTTCTAATTCACCAGTTTTCTAATACCTGTAATGTATCCCATTAAATCACAGCTTACAGATAAACATAAAGCATAAAGCATAAAGCATAAAACTTTGTCATTACCCATAAATGAATTAAATGAATTTAGTGGGCCATTACTAATAATATTAGTAGTAATATTAATCCAAATATTAGGAAATTAAAAGCATGACTATACTGGAATAAAGGAATTGGTACAGAATGGCTCCAAAGAAGTATTTCATGTAAATAACTTGTTAAATAGAGACACTGTTTATTTAGTAGATGAAGATGATGAAAAGATTGCTAGAGAACATAATACTCAGATTATTGTAGAGGAACAATGATTTGGAAATTGCTAAGGGGATTACTATCTAGTTAAGTTGATACATTAAAAAGAAATGAAGAAGGAAAACTCCCATGAAGCAATGGGTCACATGTAGTATAATATGGTTCCTGTACTTAGAAGGAACATCTCAAAAACCCTTCTTGGAGGATTCAGTTATAAGAAGCCACAGTAGGTAGAGAAATGAGAGAAAGTGAAAAGAGAGAAAAGGGTTATTATAAGAAAGAGATTGAGAGAGATAGACAGAGACAGACACACACGTGCAGAATGATGATCCATTATAACAACTTGGGACAACTTAGGCAACATTCAAAGGGAAAGATTGGATGAGGGTATTGGCAGGGAAAGACATTACAAGTTTGGGCATGAAGGGGGCTGATACTGAAAGGAACCAAGATGATTTTCAAAAAGCTAGTAAGGAGATTTTTGCAGGAAATTTTAGGGGACTGTATGTGTTGCCCAATATTGTCTTTGCATTGAGAGTTTACTTTGCTTCTGGAAAGCTAGGTAAGAAAAGGAGGTTTCCAAAAGAGAATAATTAGGAAGATTAACAGCAGGTTTTACTTCTAAGACTTTGAGCTCAGATTTTAGACATAGAAAATAAAAAAATGAAGAAAATATTAAGATCTGATGCCCTTTTCATGATTATAGATATGTATTTCCTGGAATATATGCTGTGGCCAGATATTCAGAAGTGACCTTCAATGGTGTGGGGCAACATGGAAGCCAAAAATAAGGAGGGATCCACCAGCCATTTCCTGGCCAACTTGCTTTTGAGCATTTTTTGAAATATGGGACACAAAAAGGAGGAGCAAAGAGAAGGATGAGGTATATATGCTGTGACCCCAAATGGATCATCTGATCCAAACTCCAATACTTGTAAAGAGGATATGATTTCACCCAACCAGCCTTTGAAAAACATAACCACATGTGTAAAACAGTAAGCAGAACTCACAGAATTTCCAAAGTGAAAAGGAAAGAAGAGATAATCCGGTCCAACTTTCTTTTATTTTCTAATGAAATCCTTTTACTGCATCCTTGATAAAACCATGTCTCCATTGGAACTTTTTTTTTTTTTGAATGTACTCCTTATTTCCCAAAATAGCACTGCCTATTTTGGGGCAACTCCCAATATGAAAAATTTCCATCTTGGATTATTCTGTTCTTTACAACTTCTATTTATCCTAGTTCTGTTCTCTGGATGCCATTTCGATTTAAGTATCTATATCCACATATAATGCCCATTCTAAGTTTTCTCTTTCTCAGACTTAGCACTATAAAATCTTGCATTTGTTGCCTATACATTTTTTTTTTTAAAGATTTTATTTATTTATTTGACAGAGAGACACAGTGAGAGAGGGAACACAAGCAGGGGGAGTGGGAGAGGGAGAAGCAGGCTTCCCACCGAGCGGGGAGCCCGACATGGGACTTGATCCCAGGACCCTGGGGCCATGACCTGAGCCGAAGGCAGATGCCCAATTACTGAACCACCCAGGCGCCCCTGCACCAGAAGACTTCTTTTTTTTTTTTTAAAGATTTTATTTATTTATTTGACAGAGAGAGACACAGCGAGAGAGGGAACACAAGCAGGGGC
>NC_058404.1:130787934-130874929 GCF_002201575.2 Neomonachus schauinslandi | reverse complement strand
GGGGGAGTGGGAGAGGGAGAAGCAGGCTTCCTGCAGAGCAGGGAGCCCGATGCGGGGCTCAATCCCAGGACCCTGGGCCCATGACCTGAGCCGAAGGCAGTTGCTCAACGACTGAGCCACCCAGGCGCCCCTGCCTATACATTTTTATTCATGGACTCTTCCTTATAGCCAGGTGCTTCAGATTCACTTAGTTGAACACAGTGTCCATATCAAGAGAAATGAAAAAAATGAGACTGTCTCTGTGGTGCTAGACAGCATTAAAGAGAGAAATAATAATATTCATTGTGACAAACTTTGTGTAGAAATTCAAAGTGACAACTAGATAGTAAGTTATCATGGAAAATTACCGCTGGTATAGGTAGCAAGCCACATCATAAATGATGAAGCCAGAGCTGGGAAGGTGGAGATTCAATCTGACAGATCTGCAACTAGAGCCAAAGGTTTAAGAACATGGAGAGGGGGGCGCCTGGGTGGCTCAGTTGATTAAGCAACTGCCTTCGGCTCAGGTCATGATCCTGGAGTCCTGGGATCGAGTCCCGCATTGGGCTCCCTGCTCGGCGGGGGGTCTGCTTCTCCCTCATCCTCCCCCATCTCATGCTCTCTCTCTCTGTCTCATTCTCTCTCTCAAATAAATAAATAAAATCTTAAAAAATAAATAAATAAAAATAAAAAGAACATGGAGAGGGCCAAGGAAATGAGCAAGTGCTGTTGTCTGGACAACCAGAGTGAGGAGACGGGTCATCTACAACAAAGTGTACAGGCCATCAATAAATCAGTTTAGAATTATCAATTACTTTTTATTTTTTATTTTTTTAAAATTTTTTTAAGTTTATTTATTTATTTGACAGAGAGAGCACAAGCAGGGGGAGCTGCAGAGGGAGAAGGAGAAGCAGGCTCCCCACGAAGCAGAGAGCCCCATGTGGGGCTCGATCCCAGGACTCTGGGATCATGACCTGAGCAGAAGGCAGCCATTTAACCGACTGAGCCACCCAGGTGCCTCGAATTATCAATTACTTTTTGACAAAATTGTATGGGAGCATTAAATTTGTACAAAATAGCTACGGAAAAATGATTTTAAGGATCACTAACATTCCTTTTTCACAAGGTAAATGTTTTATATATTATATAAATTATACAAACATTTACAAAGTCAAAATTTAAAAAACTATTTGGAGATAGTACAATTTGCCAGAAATCACCCTACCATGAGAAAACCATATTTCCCATCTGGTGATCATTTCCTTTAGTGCATCTCTCCATGCCCACACATGTGCACACACAGAAACATGCACACATATTACACATTATATTATTTTTTATGAACACTTATCTTTTCTAATTTTTTTTTCTAAATTTCTCTCTTCCTTTCCTCTTCTTTTCTGTCCTTCTGTGCCACCTCTAGGTGATCCACATTATAAACTTCACGAGTCAATTTCCATAGGCATCTTCATGCTCAAAATCATACATACATGTGAGGGTTTTATTTAGTCACAGTTTGTTTTATGAACGTGGGATTATATTATATATATGTTTCTGCAATTTGATGTTTTTGTCACAACGTTTCTAGTTTATTTGGTAGAGTTCTAGTGAATTGTTTTTTATGGTTGTATAATATCCTATGATAGGAATGTATCACAATCTATTTTCCTACTGAATGGCATTCTCTTTGTTTCAGGCTTTTGCCATGATAAATGTGTAATAATCATCCTTGTATATACAGTCTTACTCACTGATGCTTTTATTTCTATGGGGTAATTTCCCAGGAGTGGGATTGCTGGGCTTACGGACATGTACATTTTAAATTTTTAATTGACATTGCCAGATGGCTTTCCAAAAAACCTGCAACAATTCACATTTCCACCTTTTTTCCTATATCCCTGCCAGTAGTGAGATTATTACTGTTTCATTTCTAGCAGTCTGATGGGTGAGCTGTGATAGCTGTTATTATTGTAATCTGCATTTTTTCAACTACTAGTAACTGCCTATTCATATGTTTGGTCATTTTTTTATTATATACCTGTGTATTAGAATTTAAACAAAAATTTAATACATTTTTTGCATCATTGGGAATAAATAAAATATGTGAAAGAAGATAAAACATTTAAATATACTTTTTATAATAGCAAGCATTCCATGAACTTCTCTGGTATCAGTCCTGAGGCAATTAGAGAGTCTGTCAACATCCCATGAGTATGGGTGGGCAGTCTTAAGAGAAATCATTCACTTGTAGAAAGCTGAAGCTCAGATAGTATCTGTTTTATGGGATATACATAATTTTTAAATTAATAAGTGGTTGGATTAGAGGATTTAAAGATAGAAGGAAGCAATTACATGGGTGGTAGGTGAATGTGGTTGGACTCAGCATACCAACACAAATGCCTAAATCCTGAGAGGGGGAGAGGAAAAGGGAGAGTTGCATTGAACATTCCAGACACCTGCTTGGCATGAAAGGCAATAACACAGACGCTAAGGCAAGGAGTGCATACGTTCTGTTGTAGAGGATGCGTATTTGTGCTAGAGGCCCTCTTTGAAGGCCTTGCTCCCAGTTATCTCTAATTCTGCTTCAACCAACACCTCTCAGTACGGCTCTTGACAGCATGAGACCTGGGTGATTATCTCACTTCTCAACTCCAAGGCCAGTAGTTTTTTCCATTACCTTGTAGATGGTTATTTGCAAAATAACTAGGATTTGTTTTAGGCCAAATGTTAGACTGGATTATTCTTTATTCTGAACCCTTTATCAGTTTACATGTTTACTTTAAATTCCTATCGATTAATACATTCATATATTTTGAGTCAATCCAAAGGTGAATTTTTCAAAATCAGTTTGGCCATCTGTCTTCCACAACAGTGATAAAACATCTTTGACACCACTGATGAGAGCACGCAGTATTCCTTGATCTTTGATAATTCAAATATGTCTAAAGGTATTGATTTTATGGCCAGTATGACAGAATTTTAAGTAGGGAGATAAAAATAAAGCAACACTAAAAATAAGTTGAGTGGATTATAAAAAACAAACAAAAAATCCTTCTATTACAGGTTTTAAATGAAGTTCCATATAGATCCTCTTGGCAAAGGGTGGGAAACATGGCAGCAAGACATTTAAGGAAATTTTCTGATTGATCATTTGTTGATCACTGAGTTACACTGATACAAGGGTGCCCCCTAGGAATACAAGCTTAAAAATAAAAGCACAATATGCCAGACATGCCAAGAGATTTCATTATGTAAAATGGGTTCTCCCAGCATTAGTTTATCCAAGAGTAGAAATGGACCAGTTGAAAGAGAAGGTTCTCTCAAGAACGATAAATAAGGGAAGTGAGGAAGACATTTTTCTTTACCTTAAGCCAAATGAGGACTCTACCTAGAAAGGTCATCTGGAGAGGCAAAGTAATATAGCATCCCAGGGACTAAGTCAGTATCTGTGAGTCAGAGAGTATTATAAAAAAAAAAAAATTGCTGAGAATCCCAATGCCAGATGACAATATGCAAAACAGACTTGAATTCACTCTTCCTCTGGGTCACCTGAGTTGGAAATGGTGGCTAATAAGTGGGGCTAGATTTGGCAGGGTAAAGAGAGAAGCTCTTCCTGTAGGAAGTCCCCACATTCTCACTTCTGGCTTGTAAGCCTGGAGGAGTATTAAGCTGGGAACAGATAACTAAATGGAATAAGGGTTTGGTGTCACAAGCAGTGAAGTCAAACTGGAGGTTAAGGAGGTTAAGGAACAGTTTTTTAGATGGCCAAATGTCACAGCAACTGTAAGGAGTTAACTGTAAAGTCAGAGGGAACTCCCCACAAGACTGTCTTCACTTCAAATACCACCTTCAATTCCAGGGGTCCCCAGGGCCACCCTCACATCCAACCAGCTGGCTACAAATGTGGGGGTCCCCATGGACTCCCTCAGGTTTAATAATTCATTAGAAAAATTCACAAAACTCAGGAAAGTACCATATATGTGATTACAGTTTTATTATAACAAATTAGAACCAGCCAAAGGAAGAAATGCAAAGGGCAGACTATGGAACTGGGACTTACAAACTTGAAGCTGTCATGACTTCAGGGACATGTTATTCTCCTGGCCCTGGTGATGTGTAGCAATGAGCATACAGAGTATTGTAATCCAGGAGGCTCACCTGACTTTGGCATCCAGAGACATAATTGAAGCTTCATTGCCTAGGCAGAACTGATTGAATCATGGCCCACGTGAACTGGATCTCCAGCCCCATCCCTGCTGGAATCACGCTGATATCATCACCTGGCTAAAAGTTCCTACCTTCTCATCACGTGATTGTTTTTCTGGTGTGGCCAGATCGCATCTTAGGACTATTGAATTTGCCCTGCCCAAACTGAGTCATCACATGAACATAAATTATCAGGTATGGTCCAGGAGCCCGTCATGAATGTCAAAGACACTCCTACCATCTGAGAAACTCCAAGGGTTCAGAGTTTACCTCCCAGGATCAGGGGCAAAAGACAGACTTCTCTTTGGGCAAGAATAATTCTTCACTACACAAGTGTTTTTATTATTTTAAGAGGTTGCTTGTTCATATTAAAATGACACTGCTTTTGTGAAATGTGACTAAAGGAGATTAAAATCCAAGGACAGGGAAAGAACTAGCCCAATGAGAGGATTTGAAGGATCAGAGGGAGAATGGATAGTTGCTTATCATTACATACTCTTGAGTTCACTCAATATATCTGTTACCTGAGACTGACATATTTTGAAATTGAATTTGTATAAAATCAAAGTCAAGCTCTTTCCATTATGCCATGTGATGATATTTTACATTTCTCTACAGAAATGAAATTATAGTTTTAATTTGAAGATTGAGTAAAATTCTATGTGCCTAATTTTTCATATCCAGAATTGGAAGCCTTTACCCATATATTCAAAATGTTTCATTGTGTATAATTTTTAACTCATTGTGGGACATTGTGTGTAATCTTTAGCTCATTATCTGATAACACCATTATGAAAACTTTATAGATAATTCATATCTTCAACAATTTATGTTGAAAATTAGACTAGTGAGAACAGTTAGATTAACAATATGTTTCAATATAAACTACTTTAAAAGCTATTTTACAAAAATAAATTTTAAAAAAGGAGAATTGTATAATACTGCATTGGAAATATTATCCAGCTTATGTCACTCTGCTTCACATAGTCTGAATATCAACATTAGTGTAAAAAAAGTTGAGTTGGTCAGAAAGCTAATTTACAAAACAGTACTAATGAGTTACAAGTAAACTCATTTCGTTGTATAATAAAATGGTGCCTGGTGGCGCTTGGGTGGCTCAGTTGGTTAAGCGACTGCCTTCGGCTCAGGTCATGATCCTGGAGTCCCTGGAGTCCCTGGATCGAGTCCCGCATCGGGGCTCCCTGCTCGGCAGGGAGTCTGCTTCTCCCTCTGACCCTCCCCCCTCTCATGTGCTCTCTCTCATTCTCTCTCTCTCAAATAAATAAATAAAATCTTAAAAAAAAAATGGTCATAGACTGCTCCCATATGAAACGAATACATTGTATTCATGTGAGTAAAAGCAGTTGCAAATGGAAAAGATTACTTTCATCTGACATTTTCATAATTTGTTTTAGGAAAACCTATAAGATATTAATTTTCATATAATTTGGAATAATTTGAATGATTTTTTAATTAATCAATTTAATAAGTAATTACAAAATGTCATGCTTTCTTCCTTGGATAAGATTTTAATATATCAAAGCAGAAATCATTGGAAGTAGAAATTCCATATTACAAAAAAAAAAAGGATCGAAATTCTAGAAGTCTTTTTGTTTTTTTTTTGACTTGTCCAAGAATAGGATACCAAGTGGTGAGGTTATGTCTTTTTAAATTTTTTAATTTATTTTTTAATTTTTATTTACTTATTTTTTAAATAAGCTCCATGCCCAGCATGGGGAGGTTATGTTTTTAACTGTTCCATGAAAGGTGTTTATTCCAAAGAAAACCCTGAGGTTGACTTTTAATCTTCCTCCTTCCTGCAATGTTTCACTTGCTGCTTCCTGTTCTCATCTCTTCTATCCTTATCCTCTACTTTTACTTCAAGTCCATGAATTCAAGTCCAGGCCTATCCTCTTCTGAATGTCCTGTTTAGAAGTTGACATTCTTAGGACACTTCCTGTCTTTGCTTTTCCCTACTTAAAATACATGCCTCTTCTCAGAGCATAGGTTTGTTGGTAAAGTTGAATTAAATAAACTATCCATTCCAGGTATCTTGTTTGAATTTTAAAGACTTATTCTCTAAAAATAGTGGCCCTAATCTAAATGCTGGAAGCTTCAGGTACTGTAGCAGAATTCTTAGAAGAGAATGACTTTTCCTAGTTGGAACCTACTTGATTTCCTATTCATCTGAGCAGCTTTATGAGGCAGAAGAGGCAGAGTTTGAAGTGTTGGGAACTGCCTGAGTTTATAAATCCCTCACTTATTAGCTTTGAGACCTAATGAAAGTTAGTTAAGCTTAATATGCTTAATGAAGTTACCTACCTCATAGGTTTGTGGTAAGGATGAAATGAGATAATGTATGTAAAGTACTTCCCTCATGGTAAATGCTCAAGAAATATTAACTATTATTCATATTTATCTCTCATCTTGAAGCTCTTGGGAATACTAATGAATAGAACAGAATTCATTCTTATTTTCCAAGTTCAAGAAATCTTTGTTGATATGGTTCAACTAGCAAGGTTAAATAATTACTAGATTGGTGCCACCTAAAAAAGCATGTGACTTGTGTTTTCTGGTCTGGCAGCTGGGGGTTTGGCTGCAGGTTTTACTTATTAGTTGCTGTAAACTGTGCTCTGCATAATCAAATGGGGACCACTGCTGATTTGAATGCTTGGTGTATGCTTGCCAATGTGAAGGGAATATAATACGGTTTTCTAGGTGATGAAAAGTAAAATTAGCTTTTGTGTTGGGGTTTTCATTATAAAGAACAGAACAACTGTTCAGTCTACCTCTTATTTTTGGTGTATGTTAAATGGGTGGGTAAATATCTGTTTTTAGTCCCAGTGCAATTTTTGATGGCTGTTCTTTGCCCTGTTCAGATTGATGTGAGTCATACATTTACCTTAAAATGTAAACAGTGATTAATTATTTTCAGGTAAATCTACATAATTTGATGACGTACATACAATAAGTGCAAATACCATGAACTATTTTAATGTGGCATATTCATTCTATTCCTTATCTCATGGTGGTGAAATGGCTAACTAAAGTCCCAGCCTTGTTGTTTCCCTTTATGGAATCAATATATAGTGTTCCTGGAAAGGTACTTATAAAGAATATTTTTCTTCCCATTTAATTTTCCTATAAATTGGATAGTGGTGGCCTTGAAAAGTCAACTTAGAAATGTATAAAGGAAAGAGAAAACCTTTCAGAAAATTTCATACTTTTCTGGCAGGGACTTTACCATTACAAGTATAAATGAGGAATTTTGAACCTAGATATTAGGTTATTGAGCCATTTTGTAGCCCTGTTGCCTACCAGGGTATGCTGTTCATAGTGAGCCCAGTAAAAAAAGTTATCTGTTGCCTATGAGAATGCCTTATCATTCAATAGCTATTTTCAAGTTGGTTGATATTGCTCTGACACTGACGAACTTCCTTAGCAATAGAGACCAGAGCATGGTCTGACTTTCTCTTGGGAGTTGTGGTTATTAGGAACAGCAGCTCTCTTCAGATCAGTCGCTAAATACTTCATCTACTTTCAGATAATTGGACAAAAACACAATTTACTGTTCTTCAAGTACCGTAGGTTCTAATAGGCCTTCATGGATGCCAAACTGCTGCTTGTGATGGGACCATGGCATTTCAAAAGGATATTAAAATGTAACGTGTTATTATATGGCAGGGGTGGGAACACCTCTTATTTCTGCCTTAAACGAGAAGAATATCAACAGAGAAGAAAATGTAAGTGAACCTGTAAAAGTAAAACTTTGTTTCTATTAGAACATTCCTAATAATATTCAGAATGCCCCCACATATAATGATACACATAAGAGTAATGTTTTGGCACCATGGATAAATGGTTTAATTGTGAAAAAACTAATTGTAGCAACCTAATGAAATACATTTATAATCCCACATAAACAAAGCCATTGAGATTTATGTCAGATTTTCTCACATTTATTTAGCAGAAGAAAAATTTGTTAACTCTTCTAGGTGACTCTGGTTCCATTCTAGCACTCAGTAGACACTATTATTTTGTTTTGTCTGTTTATAATTGCCTTGCTATCCCAAATTTTTCTTGAAATTTATACTTGCTTTTCTTTAAATTAGCATCTTTGGCTGAAAACTCAAGCAGTGATTCCATTTTGTGGCAAATCCTATCCTTGCATTTCATTCCCAAACTGTCTTCTCTTCACTATCATGTTAAAATTAGGAAGTAAAATGCAGGTATCTGACATATTTTGGAATTGAATTTGTATAAAATCAAAGTCAAGCTCTTTCCCATTATGCCATGTGATGATATTTTACATTTCTCTACAGAAATGAAGTTATAGTAGAGTAGAAAGAACTAAAATGACACTATTGATTTTTGTTTGAAGAACTGTGAGTTAATTTTGGTTGTAAGAAAAATTAGACAAAGATAGTTCTATTTTTAATGTTTTGAGAAGTTTCTTTGCTGTTTTCCATAGTGGTTGCACCAATTTACATTCCTACCAACTGTGCCTGGGAGTTCCCATTTCTCTACATCCTCACTAACACTTGTTATTTTTGTCTTTTTGATTATAGCTAATGTGACAGGTATGAGGTGATAGCTCATTGGTTTTGATTGCATTTACCTGATGATTAGTAATGTTGAACATCTTTCCATGTGCCCATTGGCCATCTGTATGTCTTCTTTAGAAAAGCCTACTCAAGTCCTCTGCCCATTTTTAAATCCAGTTTTTTGGTTTTTTAATATTAAGTTGTGTAAGTTCTTTTATATTTTATCTTTATATTAGCCTCTTATTGGCTGTATAGTTTGCTGGTATCTTCTCCCATTCAGTAGATGGACTATTTGTTTTATTGATGGCTTCCTTTGCTGTGCAGAAGCTTTTGTTTGATGTAGTTCCACTTGTTTATTTTAGCCTTTGTTGCCTTTGTCTGAGAAAAGTGGTCCAAAAAAAGATATTGCTAAGACCAGTGTCAAAGAGATTTTGGCTTATGTTTCCTTCTAGGGTTTTATGGCTTCAAGTCTTACATTCAAATCTTTAATCCATTTTGAATTTATTTTTATGTGCTGTATGCTTATATGCTGTAAGATAGTGGTCTAGTTTAATTCTTTTATATGTAGCTGTTCAGTTTTCCCAATACTATTGATTGAAGAGACTGTCTTTTCTCCATTGTATATTCTTGCCTCCTTTGTCACAGAATAATTGACCATATATGTATGAATTTATTTCTGGACTCTCTATTCCATTCCATTAATCTATGTGTCTGTTTTTGTGCTGGTACCATACTGTTTTGATCACTAAAGCTTTGTAATATAGTTTGAAATCCAGCTCCGTTCTTATTTCTCAAGATTGCTTTGGCTATTCAGAGTCTTCTGTGGTTTCATATAAATTCTTTGTTCTAGTTCTGTGAAAATGTCATTGGTCTTTTGATGAGGATTGCATTGAATCCATGGACTCCTTTGGGTAGTTATAGACATTTTAACAATATTAATTTTTTAATCCATGAGCACAGATATCTTTCTATTTATTTGTGTCATCATCTATTTTTTTCCTCAATGACTTCTAGTTTTCATAGTACAGTCTTTCACCTCTTTGGTTAAATTTAGTTCTAGGTACTTTATTTATTTATTTATTTTTTGATGCAATTATAAATGGGATTATTTTCTTAATTTCTGTTAATTTTGTATCCTGCAACTTTACTGAATTCATTTATTCTAATAGTTCTTTTGGTAGAATCTTTAGTGTTTTCTCTATATAGTATCATGTCATCAGCAAATGGAGGCAGTTTTACTTCATCCTTTCCAATTTAGATGACTTTATTTCTTTTCCTTGCCTAATTGCTCTGGCTAGGACTCCAGTACTATGTTGAATAAAATTGGTGAGAGTGGGCATCCTTGTCTTATTCCTGATCTTAGAGGAAAAGCTTTCAGCTTTTTACCATTGAGTATGATGTTAAGTGTAGGTTTGTCATATATGGCCTTTATCATGTTGAAATATATTCCTTCTATACCTACTTTGTTGAGATTTTTCATCATAAATGTATGTTGAAATACGTCAAATGCTTTTCCTGCATCTATTGAGATGATCATATGATTTTTATCCTTTGTTTTGTTAATGTGGTGCATCACACTGATGGATTTGCAGATGTTGAGCCATCCTTGCATCCCTCTCACTCGATTGTGACATACAGTTCTTTTAATGTATTGCTGAATTTGGTTTGCTAATCTTTTGTTGAGATTTTTTGTGTCTGCATTCATCGGGGATATAGACCTGTAATTTTTCTTTCCTTTTCTTTCTTTCTTTCTTTTCTCTTTTTTCCTTCCTTCCTTCCTTCCTTCCTTCCTTCCTTCCTTCCTTCCTTTCTTTCTTTCTTTCTTTCTTTCTTTCTTTCTTTCTTTCTTTCTTCTTTCTTTCATGTCCTTTTCTGTTTTTTGTATCAGAGTTAATGCTGTGCTATAAAAATGAATTTGGAAGCTTTCCTACTTCATTTTTTGGAATAATTTGAGAAGAATGGGTACTCACTATTCTTTAAATGTTTGGTAGAATTCAGCTATGAAGCCATCTGGTCCTGGGCCTTTGTTTTTAGGGAGTTTTTAAATTACTGATTCAATCTCATTATTTGTAATTGGTCTACTTAGATCTATTTCTCTGTGATTCAGTCTTGGAAGGTTGTGTGTTTCTTGGAATTTATCCATTTTTTTTAGGTTGTCCAATTTGTTGGTGCATGATTGTTGATAGTAGTCTCTTAGAATCCTTTATATTTCTGTGGTATCAGTTGTAACTTTTCTTGCAGTTCTGATTTTATTTATTTGCCCCATACCCACTTGCTTTTTTTTTTTTTTTTGAGAAGTCTGGCTAGAAGAGAAAAACACATTTAATTATCCACATATGGGGAATTCACATAAATATGAGAGCTTCCAAAGATAATCTGGCAAAATGAAGTATATATGTCATCCTGAACTAAGGAGGAGGGGGTGGGAATGAGGGAGTTCAAAGGGAAGAAAATCAATTCACAGGAAGATAAAAATGGAGTAAATGGTAAACAAATGTTTGCTGGGCCATATATAAACAATGGTACATAGAGGAATTTTAATAAACAGAATGTACGAAGTTCCTCCATGTCTACCACACCTAGTTCATATTATACTGTAGTTATCTACAGTGAAAGTTCCCTTCCTGGAGCAGGTTCTCTACCTAAATTTTTTTTTTTGGCACTTAAGGGAAAAGGTCAAAAGTTCTTGCACCTTCTGTTTCTTAAAAATAATCAACCTAAAATAACCCACATGCCAAGAAGACACAATTTGGGATGGCAAATTTTGCTCCCTTATGCTGTGTGCAGGGACTTCTGCCTGAGCTCTCTCTAAACTATTGGTTTTCAATTTTTAAAAGGTCAAAGAGATGCTTCTTCTCATCACTGCCAAAAAAGCTTCTGTTTTGTTTTCAGAGCTTTCATTTCTTTGAAGCCTCTGTGTACTGTTTCCACTTGACCAAGACCACAGGGAGTTCAATTATCAAAGAATGACTCCCTTCTGAGAATTCTTAAAGGAAAACAATCCCATTCTGAAATAAGATAACAGATGCAATAAGTTTCCCATCCACTCCATAGGATATTAAACAATGTCAGAATTCTCTGTAGTGCAAGGTTTGGAGTGGAATTTTTTTAAGCTACAGAATGGGCAAGGCACATCCACATAATGCCAATGGAGGCAATTTTGCAAATTCATTCTTGTTTTATCTCTGGACACTTTTGAATACCAGACTGACTTCTTTCTCTGTCCAGGACTTTTCTGAGCCTTTCCTCATGGCTCAACATTGACCCACACACTCCAGTGTTTTCTGTCAATAGGACTAATGCCTTCTTAAAAAGGACTGAGGAAAGGATACATCTTGTGATGAACCATATCATTTGTTAAAATTAACATTTATTGAAATAAATAGGAGAATCTTTGTGAATCTTTTTTGAAAGAAATTTATATTCTGATAGAATTTTATAAAACGAATGGGAAAAATACTATGATTTATTTAGGATGCATTATATTTCAGGTGTTTGTTATTCCATTTAATCATTACCACAGTCCTATAAAATAGATTTCTGTGATTCACACTTTACTGAGGAGAAAGGTCTGTAGTGCACTAAAGAACTTGCATGATGTCACACACTGGAAAAATAGAGTCAGTGTATGAACCCAGGTTTCCTGGATTCCTTGTTCTGTGCTCATTTCAGTGACTTCTTCACTTATACTAACATAGTTTCAGTGGCAAGAAGATAAATCTTCCCCCAAAACTAGATTCTTAGTTATTGTCTGCACATTTGAAAATAGAAGAACACAAAACCCATTGGTGAGATTTGTGTCCATTCTTTTGTGAAGAACAGAATTAAAGTTGAGGACATGGATCAAAGAGTAAAGTTGATTTTGTCACTAGGATATTTCAATGGAAATTAAGCTAAATAAAGAATGAGAATCAGTTCTTTGGTATTTTCTTAAGAAATATGGCCATCTGTTTACTGTTCTAATGTAGTGATTACAGTGAGAGTATACACACACACACACACACACACACACATACTTTAAAAGGATACATTACATAGAATGTTGAATTCCAATATCTTTAAACTCCTGTTATAGAGAGTTATAATTATAAATGTGAACTTGGTGGCATCACTTACTTTATGAATGACTTTGAGAGAATCATGTAGGAATCTTAGCATGGTTTTTCCTTTTATATAAAGTAGAGATAATAATATCTAATTCACAGAAAATGTGTGTGTACCAGATTGAATGCATCTGTTTTCAAGCAATAGAAATCCCAACTCAAAATGAAATTTTGTCCTCATTGAATTGAATATTCTGAGAGCAGATCTGGCTTGAGATATGATTTCATCCAGAATTCAAACAAGGTCATCAAGATCCATCTTTAGGATCTGGTTTCTTTTTATTTTGGTTCCAAACCTAGGTATGGAGTGGGATTCTGGCAAATATTGACTAAAGTAGTTTTAAGCCCAAATCCATATACCCAGTGGAAAACATTTGAATTTATACACAAGAATTCCCATAACAGGTACTAAGGCTTGTTTACTGATAGCTTATTTTACATGCTCATCCCTAAATCAATCATTGTAGCCAGTTGATGAGATACTCTGATTGGCTTCAGTCATTAAAGTCTTAAGAAAGAACTGAGCTGAAGATATACATTTTGGAGTTGTTAGCATATGGAGGATATTTAAACTCATAGGACTGGATACAATCACCAAGGGAGTATAGAGAGAAGAGAGAGGAGGCCCAGGGTTTGAGAATTGAAGTGCTTTAATATTAAGTGGTTGAGAAGGAAGAATCAAAAAAGGATACCAGTATGGAGCAATCAAATGAGGTAGGATGAAAATCAAGAGAACGTCTTATTCTGAAAGCAAGTAATCTTTATTTTTTTCTAGAAGGACATAATGATTACCTGAGTCAACTTTTACTGATAAATTAAGCAAGAGCAAGACTAGTAAGTGAGAAGCAATGAGGAAGTCATTAATGATGCTGCTGCTGCTGATTTTAGTGGTGTGGTAGGAGCAGAAGTCTGATTAGAGTGGGTTTATAAGAAAAAAGGACATGATAAATTGGGAAAATGAAGAATAGAAAAATCTTCCAAGGAATTTTCTGTAAAAAGGAATTGTCAAATCAGAGTAGTAGCTGGCAAAGAAAGTGGAGTCATGAAAAGATTTCTCTAAAATGGAAGAAATAACACTGTATTTGAATGATGATAAAAATGATGTAGTAAAAATGAAAAATTAATGAGAAAGAAGACTGGAGAATTGCTAAAGTGATATTCTAAAGGAAGTGAGAAGAGATGGGGTCAACCAGAGAGACTGACTTTGGATAGGAGCAAGGAAAAAAAAACCTCTAGTAACTGGATAGAAGAAAGGACAGTAGCAGGTAGGTGGTGAGATGCAGTTGCAGGATTCTGTGGATGATTCCCTCTGTTTCAGTTTCTTGGTGAAGTAAGAAGAAAGATCGTAAGCTGAGAATGGGAACGGGGAAGGAGGTGTTGGGAGTTTGAAGATAGGGAAGAAAGAAGGAAATTATATTTTTTAGGACAATGGAAGGGTGAATGGACATGAAGGATAAAGGATATGATTCCTAAGCAGCATTTTAACAGCCTATTGGCAACTATTTTCATGAATTTAAAAGGAAATCAGTTATCTTAGATGTATGTTTATCCCCAGTCATGTTTAACACTTTGAGTACAAGAATGGAGTTGGCAAAGAATTAGATTTAGCCAGGGCTGTAGTATTAACACTTTAGATGAGTAGAAAAGAGGCAAGAGAATCAAGGGAGTGAGGGATTCGGTGACACTGTCTTGACTTAAATGACCATCTTCTCTTACATTACTGCAACAATCTCCTAAATGACATCCTTCCCTTAATCCTGTTTCTCTCAAATACCTCTTCTGCAGTATAACCAGAGTGAGTTTTCTGAAGAGCAAATTTGAGATCACTCTCTTGTTTAAATCTCTTTAATGGATACCTACTCGCTTAAGGATAAAGTCCAAAGTTCTTAACATGGTTTCTATGGACGTTGATGATCTGGCATTGCTTACTTTCTTAGGCCCCATTTCTTTCCACTCCCTCTTCTCACTCTTATATCTGACGAGTTAATGGATTTCAATTTGAAGCTCTTTCTAGCTTTTGGGACAATCTTCTCTCATTTCCAAACTCTTCTCCTGGTTAACTCCCATTTGTCTTTTAGGATCCAGCTAAAACAGTGATTCATTCAGGTGGTCTTCTTGGCAATACAAAGGCTGTTTGTGGTTTTCTACTCTTCCCTGTTTAATTCATAAGATTTTATATGAAGAGTTTTTGCCCTATTAAAAAAAAACTAGCATGTTACTAATCTACGCTAATCCTTTCATTTTATAGGTGGAAAAACTGAAGCTCAGTTTCATAGATAATTAGTGAGAGAGTCAAACTCAGGAATCTCAGTTCCTTTCCTTTTCACTCCAGCATTCTTTCCACTGTGTCTGTGAATATCTCTCTGGCTACTACAATTCCTTTGTTTTCAAACACTCACTGCTTACTGAGTACATTTTCTATACCTAGACCTCTGACAAGCAGGAACTTCATAGTTGCCCTCAAAGAACTTTTAATCTCAGGGGAGGACAGACACCAATAGATAATTACTAGATCATAGTGTAACTGAACCCAAATCCATCTGCCTGATGCATAGCAAAGCCAATCTGAGATACCAAGTTTGCAGCAAGGAAAGAGTTTATTTGAGGGGCAACCAAATGAAGAGACAGGAGGACAAGCCTCAAATCTGCCTCCCAAAGGAATTGGGAGGCTTTATAATCATAAGGGTTGAATTACATGCATATTGATGAAAAGGGCAGGGAAACTTAGGACTATTCATGAGGACAAATGGAGCATGCATATTAAGCAAACACATACGTAACATATCCGATGTTCACTTTTAAGTGGAGACCTACAACAGAAAGAGGCAAAATCCAGCCCCTGACATGAGGAGCTTATCTAAGGACAAAGAGAAAGGGCTAGAGGCATGCTCGGGGAGCTGAACCAGTATAAACTGGATGGTATCTTGGAATGCAGGGCCTTGCTTCTTCATAGGCTGGAACCATATCAGTTGACTTTGAGTTCAAGCTTCTGTAGAGACAGCTAATGGATTTGTTAGTGGGGTCTGAAAAGACACAACTAGATTAGAAGGAAGCAGTTTTCTGCAAAACAAGCATTAAACTTTCTAGTAGTTTCAACCTCACTCATTGTGGGGCATGGTTTTAATGGGGAAGTGAAATATTAGAGCTATAATGTATTCATGGATTATAATTCTAGTTTATTGCCTATTGTTTTCATGTGTAGTGATTGTATTGATCAAGTTACACTGTAAACTCTATGCACACAGAGCGCTTATTTAGTTTTGTTTGCGTCTTCTCTCATTTCTGCTTACTGTTAAACACAGGGTTTGTTTCATACCAGGACCTTAATAAAACTTACTGATGGAATGGGGCTAATCCAATGCTTTCTATTTCCTGTAAAACAATAAATGCATGGCTAGGCCAAGCAGGAAATGTAAAGCACTTTCTGAATCAAAATATCTCTATTAGAAATTATAAAAACTAAGTTGGAAGGAAATTCTTAGACTTGAAGGGATGTGATATAATAATACTTAACACTGAGTCATGTGTTTTTAACTATACTATCTAATTTAATGATCACAGTCACCCAATTCTATCATTACCATTTTGCAGATAAGGAAACTAAAGTACAGAGACTTTTTTTTTTTCAAAGACTCCATTTATGTATTTGACAGAGAGAGACACAGCGATAGAGGGAACACAAGCAGGGGGAGTGGGAGAGGGAGAAGCAGGCTTTCTGATGAGCAGGGATCCCAATGTGGGGCTTAACCCCGGGACCACGACCTGAGCCGAAGGCAGACGCTTAACGACTGAGCCACCCAGGTGCCCCTAAAGTACAGAGACTTTAAAACATCTTTCAAAATCGCACAGCCTACAAATTATGGAGCTGGGGTTTTAACCCAGGCAGTCTTACTTAGATGCACACATTTAACTAAATTACTATAATCTTTCACCAACCTCCTTCAGGTCCCAGCTAGCAGACCAAAACATCTTTTCAGGCCTTATTTTTTTCCCCCAAATTCACTTTCTTTTGGGCAAGAGGGTTCTCTCTTTTCTTTGTTTTTTTTAAACATTGTATTTATTATTTGAGAGTGAGAGAGCGAGAGAGTGAGAGAGAGAGAGCAGGAGTAGGGGGATGGGGAGAGGGAGAGGGAGAAGCAGATTCCCCATTGAGCAGGAGCTTGATGTGGGGCTCTATCCCAGGACCCTGGGATCATGACCTGAACCGAAGGCAGATGATTAACCCACTGAGCCACCCAAGTGCCCCAAGAGGGTTATTTCTGATTAGGAACAGAGACATTTCCTTATTATTTTGTATAGCACTCATTTTTACCACCTACTAATGTTAAAATACAGCTCTTCCCCTACTTATGATGAGATTGCATCCTGATTAAACCTAGCGTAAATTGAAAAATAGTATAAGTTGAAATGAATTTAGTACACCTAACCTACCAAACATAGGTTAGCCTAGCCTACCTTAAATGTACTTAGAATACTCATACTAGTCTACAGTTGGGCAACAGCATTCAATACAAAGCCTATTTTATAATAAAGTGTTGAATATCTCATGTGATTTATTAAATACTGTACTGAAAATGAAAGACAGATTGGTTGTATGAACACAGGATGGTTCAAAGTGTATCAGTGTTTACTCTCACAACCATATTGCTGACTGGCAGCTGTGGTTCACTGCTGCTGTCCAGCATCATGAGAGAGGATCTGTCACAGATCACTAGCCCAGGGAAAGATCACAATTCAAACTATGGTTTCTCCTGCATCACGCATATTGCTTTCACACCACCTTCCAGTTAAAAAAATCCTAAGGCAAACCATCGTATGTTGGGTACCATCTGTAACTACAGACCACACAGTCATTCACATTTTCTCAAACTTCTAATGAAATCAAAAGATTTGAAAACCAGATACTTCTGGAAAAATTGAAAAGAATAATCAGATTTGAAAATTTGATTAATCTGGATGAAATACAATTGTGTATTTCCCACAAATAAAACTAGCACTAATTTAAAATCCTTTCTGCATCATGAGGTCAGTCTGTTATGTCATGATTAATGCTAGGGCAATTTGTTTTCCATCAGGCAGAAGCTAATATTAGATAACCTCTACTCCTAGGCAGACAGGCTACTTTAAGTTTTCCTTCTAGAACTGGGCCAAGTCTCCAGAGAACCCAGGCTTCCTTATTTGGAGATGGATCTATAAATTGACTGATACTCACACATACCAAAAAGGCCTTTGGGAAGCCTTTGAGAAGGTTGATCTTCCCACATGCCACTCACTGAAAGATAATGAAGGAAGACAGCTTTTTTTTTTAAGACTTTATTTTATTTATTTGACAGAGAGACATTGCGAGAGAGGGAACACAAGCAGGGGGACTGGTAGAGGGAGAAACAGGCTTCCCATGGAGTAGGGAGCCTGATGCGGGGCTTGATGCGGGGCTCAATCCCAGGACCCTGAGATCATGACCTGAGCTGAAGGCAGACGCTTAACAATTGAGCCACCCAGGCACCCGGAAGGAAGACAGCTTTTAAAAGATACTTACTTTCCTGGATGAAAGTATAAGTTCATGCTTGCATATAGGATCATTCTATACTCACAGGATGCTCTGTTAAAATAATAATAATAAAAAAAGGCTAGCCTTGAAAATTCCTCAAGTAAGCAAAACCAGTTTAGTTGTACAAATAAAGCTTAATTTAGCTTACTTTGCAAGACTAACTTAGCCTGGGTCATTTCTTGCTTATGCCTCTCAAAATTATAAGTGAAATTTAAACTGGTTACCTAAATCTGATATGAGACAACCACTAACAATTCCCTATCATTTAAGGAGGTTCTGCTATTATAAGCAATGCTTATGAAGAATAAACAGTCACTGCTATCCCACTGTATCAACTGCTTTATAATAGTATACCCCTGAGTTTTATTCCATGTTTTGGTTGAAGTGGTCCCAAGTTGCAAACTGTCTTTTTCATGTATGTGATACAGGCTGGCTGGGTCCAAGGATCCACGAGGGTTCTTGGCTTGGAGTAGGATGGAAATCAAATGTGAGCTGAGAGGAAGTGAGAGCATAGTTTATTGAAGATGTAGAGAGAGCAGATACTGACAGAGTATCTGGAAGACTCAGAAAGGAAAGGAGAGTGAGTCTCATCTTTACTTGGAGCCTGGGGTTTTTATTGAGGATGGTGGGCTGGTGTATGTGTCCTCTCAGGCACTCAGGAACTGGTGAAACAAGGACGAATGCTCAGGTGTCCTCCAAAAGGTAGATATGCTCTGGAGCCAGGGGTCTGGATGTCAAGGTGTCTGGAGTCGGTGGCCTTGGAAAACGTGCATGAAGGGCTCTCCTGGTCACTCCTTAGTTGTTATCTTTGGTGTTGGAAGACTCCAAAGCAATCATTAACTCCTTGATCTTTGCAAGGGGGACATACAGTATCAACTATACGCCAAAGTTGGGCAGGGGTGCAGGTCTGTGCAAGAACAGAAGCAGAAAAGAGGAAAAAGCAGTTTTTTCATGGAATCCCTTTAGTTTCCCTGTCTCATATGTATAATAACTTTTGCTAATTACTACTTTGGTGATTCATTTGTTTTACTCCTGTTATTTATGAACTTTTCAACTCACATGTGTGATCTTCCTATATTTCTTGTACTTACAGTATACTATATTATACTCATGAATTTAGACTTAGGATCCATGGTTCTGATGTTAGGCAGCTCTACACTACACATTGTCCTTAAAATATTTACAGTATCTTAGAGATTTTTCAGAATCCAGTTTCACATATCCAAGGAGACAGCCACCCTGGCCTTTCAGTCAGCTAAAGGGCAAATAGAAAGCACCATTGCCTCTGAAAAGGGAAAAGACTGAGAATGTACAAATGATAAAGATTTTTAAAGAACAAATGGCAGCTTAACAAGACAAGGAATGGTCAAATGTGCAAGAAAATCAGAGAAGTTTCGGCTTTAAAGTCTTAATCTTGTTAAGATAAGAATTTGTCAATGAGCTCAGTGGGAAAATTGGATTATACTTTGACCCATGGTTGGATGAGTTGCAGAATATCTTTCAGGACAAGAAAATTAAATAAAAATAAATTAAATTCTTCTTTAATGGGGGACATAAATATTCCCTAGCCACCATCTTCTTTCTTCCTACCAAAAAAGATACATGCTACTTAAATAGAGAGCTCTAGGAAACTATCCAGGAATATTTTTTTCCCCTCTACCCAATTATTACTTAAAATCTTGCCACTTTTATTCTCTCTGTATAGTCCTTTACATTTTCATGGTCTTTTAGATCTTTCAGTCACTCTCCCAGACATTGGTGATTGTCTACTTAGTAGCTATTTCCCTCTTCTTACCAAGTGAACTCTTTTTTTCCCCCCAGTTGTCAGTATTTCTGCATGTGAGGGCATGCTTCAGGGAAGGCTGGCCCTTCTATGGCAGAAATCTTGATAACCCAGTTATGTTTATTGGATAATTATGGATCGATTAAGCTAATTTTGGTAATTCCATTGCCTATTGACAATGATTGATTAAGGAGTACTATGTGACTTAATGCAGGTCAATAAGACATGAGGAGAAGAAAGCTGGGGATTCTTAAAATTTTTTTTTAGATCTTCAAAAGGTGCACAAAGATTTAGTCCCCTTCCCACCTGTCCCACCTCTGGACATTGCTGTTTATGCACATACTGTTTGGTACTGGCATACCTATCCTGAGACAACAATAAGAACTAGTTGACAAAATGAGAGGAGCAGAATGGAAATAAGGCTTTCAGTGCTGATTTGTTTTTCCCAAAGAAATCATAACACTTCATCAAAATGATCTGAAATAAAAGTAGGGAGAAATAAAGGCAACATCTGTTAATAGACATAGAAAAGGAATTTTCAAGTGGTCTTAAAGATTAAAAGAAACTGCACAATGGCAGAACAGGCCAAGTTGATAAATTTCTTCATTATTTCTGGCACATAAAAGTTTCTCAATATTTCAATACTGGATTCTTATTCATCCTTTTTGTTTAATATGTTGCTGTACCTGGATTCCTGTAGATGAGTGAAGCTCCTGCTCCATCAAAAACAGGTTCCTGGGGGTGCCTGGGTGGCTCAGTAGTTAAGCATCTGCCTTCGGCTCAGGTCATGATCCCAGCCTCCTGGGATCAAGCCCTGCGTCGGGCTCCCTGCTCTGCAGGGAACCTGCTTCTCCCTCTCCCACTCCCTCTGCTTGTGTTCCCTCTCTCGCTGTGTCTCCCTCTGTCAAATAAATAAATAAAATCTTAAAAAAAAAAAAAAAGAACAGATTCCTGACTTAGATCTCTACTGCTTGACTAGTAAAAAAAATAACCAGTAAGTCAGGGATGTTCCTAAAAGCACCTTCCTACCTCTCCATCTTGGTCTTCTATGACTCCTGACTCCTCATGCATGTTTTAATCTTTAGCTACACGTAAGCAGTGTATTTCTTTGACACCGATGTACTCTCTCATGCATCAGTACATTTGTGTATATCTATGGTATGACCCTAACTTACCTCTGCTGCTCCTGTCAGTGGGTGGAGCCTCCAAATGGTGTTCATGAGAACTGTGGAGTGCTGAGCAATAGAAAATCTCTTCTCAACTCTGATAGCAAGAATGTAATGAACCTCCCTAAAATAAGAGAAGAAAATCCTTCCCTTCTCTCCAGCAACATGGTAGAGGAGGCAAAACAGAAATATGGCTACAGTTCTGAGCAAAAAGAAGAAAGCCATTTCAGGGTTTAACAAGGAAAGTATGTAGACAGCAAGCAATTTACAGAACAGATGGAATAGGAGAGAGAGTAAAAGATGGGAAAGAGTCTCCGTAGAAATCATTTGGTTAAGACTTATTTCTTGAAACAAACTGAACAATGGGATTAGCAGGGACTCAACAATAAGTCCTCCAGCATGATAAAGTGATAACTCCCTCACAGTGTGCCTTTGGCCTTGTGCACACACCAACAGAAAAACAACCCAGAGGATAAGGATTCTCATAGTTCTCTTGTGCTGACTGCGGTCATTTAAAAAAAAAAAATTCTTACTGTGTTTACAAAAATCCTTCCAGGTATTTTGAGATATAAGTACTTTTACTGAGTAGCTTGTTCCTACTGTTTTTAATAAGTGCTCTAAATTAGGAAATAAAGCAAGTAGAACTCTTTATTAGTCAGGGTCCCATCAGGAAATGAAACAAAATGCATACTTGAAATTGAGGTTATCTGAGGAATGTTTAATAAAGATGTTACACAATTTCCTTTCCTTTGGTGCCTATGGTTCTCAGTCATGCCTCTTCAAGGAATGAAGAGGTAGACTAGATGAAGAGTGGTGGGCAGCAAAGCAAAGTTTACTGAGTGTTAGTAAAGTTTATTGAGCAGTAACACAAAGCTCCCAAAGAGGGAGGGGACCGGAGAAGGTTGCCTATTTGGTGTTTAGATCTGGTAGGTTTTATGGGCTTGTTGGCAGGCTATTTTAATCTGATTAACCCTCCATGCCCCTGTCACCCAATCAGGTTTTTGTCACCTACCTATCATGTGGGGAAAGGATTGGAGAGGCACTAATTTCTATAGCTTTGTAGTAATGCCTAAAGAATCATTAGAAAACATTGAACCACAGTGCATTTCATTTTAAAATGACGATAATATATAGAGTAAGAACAATGAGAGGAGAAAAAGACTTGAGACACACTGCAAACATATTTTCTTTCAAAACTACACAAGAAGTGCAGTGAGAGGAATCTAGCCATGTGGACCCTTTGAAAATAGTTTTCCCAATAATTTCCTCTCCAGTAAGGGTAATCATTGCCCTTCTGTATGGTTCTCCAATTGCAAGTACATTTCAGGAACTGACACAGAGGACGATGAAGAGTTCTGCTAATGATGGTCAATATTTTTAAACTATGTGAAAGCTGAGATAATAGTTAAATGGAGACTCTTTTAGTCAGTTCTCCTGGGTAATTGTCCTAACTGCCAAGTACATAGGGAGGCTGTACACATCTGCAACCAGATATTGCAAACAGGAAAATCAGCTCCTGTTCTTCATTCTATTAACATCAGACCTCATTTGAAAAGAGGTAAAATTCAGAGCAACATTCCTGCCATCTACTATTACTGTCCTAGATTTTACCAGACAATATTGGCTACTTGATTCTGATGAAGGATAGTTGGAAGAAGGGCAAGCAGGGACAAGGGGCCCCCCTGCTCTAAGAGGAAAACACTCTTAAAAGGATCTTACACCCACCCTGGAAGGAGCCTTCCACCCTTTCCCACGCGATAGGTAGATGACAAAAACCTGATTGGCTGACAGGCGCATGGAGGATTAATCAGATTAAAACAGCAGGCTAATAAGCCCATAAAAACCCCTTGACTTAGAAACTCCAGTGGCAACCCTCTCGGGTCCCCTCCCTCTTTGGGAGCTTTGTACTATATAAACTTTGCTTTGCTGTCCACCACTCTTCGTCTGGTCTACCTCTTCATTCTTAGAAGCAGTGTGACTAAGAACCTCGGCACCGAAGGAAAAGAAATCCTATAACAGTTGCAGTATTAACTTCAAGAAAGTGACTTCCCAAGGATTGAGAGAGAGAGAGAGAGCTATGTCACATGTTGCTTCTCAATTCTTGAAAAGATGATTTTGAAGCAAGTACAACTGCTTTTTAAAAATTCAGATTATTGAAAATCATTTTAGAGGGACAAATTTTGCTCAATAGTATTTTTGCACTGACTATCAAGGTGGTAGGGGGCACTTAAACATTGTGGTTGTGCTCTGAAATGTGGTTGGGATTTTGTCAGTGACCTAAAGTGTCCCTATTGGAGCTTTCACGATCTCTCTTCCTTTTTTGGATAATTTTATTTGATAGAGAAATCATCTAAATAAAGCTCTGGAAGAATATAATTTGAACTATTGAGAGAGGAGGGGTTGAATATTTAGACATTGTTCACACTTGAGCATCAACTTTACCAACTAATAAAAATCCAAGAAACAAACAGAAAGGAAACAGGAAGGAAGGAAGGGGATGAGGAGGGAGGTGATTGGAGGCAGAGAAGGAAGAAGGGAGGGAGAAAGTAGGGGATGAGGGAGGGAAGGAAGACTAATCCTTCAAATCACAGGAGATGTGTTTGTGAAAGGCTAAAGGAATGGACTGGTCCTGATGAGTGCTATGGCATTTGAATTCTATAATACATGTTTTAAGTTTTTTAAAAAGACATTTTGAAATTGGTGAAACAGTGATTTAAAGAGAAATGTAACATTGACTCATTTTATTTAGAAATTCATTTGGTAATATTCTGAGGAATTTTACTCAATAGGCAGAGACTCAACACATTAAACCAATCCAAGTCTGAAAAGAAGAAATGAGAATAAAATTCTAACTAACTAACTAACTAACTAACTAACTAAAACCATATTACTGATTTTGGTGCCCAAATAGGAAAATATATCTCTTCACTTTGATTTATACATCGTTCTTCAGTTGCCTTTATAGAACTGAATTTAAATTAAGCTTGACTATACAGGAGTTTACTACAGGTGTTCTGGAAAAAAAATGATCTTTTTGGTTTAAATGTTAACTCCCGGGTGCCTGGGTGGCTCAGACGGTTGAGCGTCTGCCTTCGGCTCAGGTCATGATCTCAGGGTCCTGGGATCGAGTCCCGCATCGGGCTCCCTGCTCCTTGGGAGACTGCTTCTCCCTCTGCCTTTCTCTCTCGCTCTGTCGCTCATGAATAAAAAAAAAAAAAAATGTTAACTCCCAAATAAAAAAGCCCCAGGTTTGCTTTCATATGTCATGGTAAAAATCAACTAGAAACAATCATATCCATCCTTAAAGAAATGTTTTAAAATTGGCTCTAAACTTTCATCTTCCAGATGGGCAGCCTCAAGCAGGCCCTGCTGAGGTGGCATATTAAAGGCCTAAATATGCTTCCAGTCTACACATGGATTCCCCAGGTTGACAATAAATATTTAAAGAGTTGCTGGTGTGTCACAAAAACAAAACTGCACCTTGTGTCTATATAGGATGGTTTATAAATAAATCTGTTTTTCACTTTTTACTTGTCATTTTTATTTAAAGGGGCTGAATCAGCTGCATTTTCAAGGGCTCACCACTATGCTCAGCCACATGGCTGAGTTACACAGTCCATCAGAAGCTACAAATAGGTGCCATTGAAACCATCCATATGTTCTATGAATCCTACCATTGTACACATTCATGTTTCCAGTAGAAAATATTTCTCTCAGAGCCCCAGATGACACCACTTGAGCAATAGTAAGAATATATACATTCATTCGTTTGCAAACATTATTCTAGGCACTTCTAAGTACTGTGACTGTAAATCATGATAATATTGATAACTAAGCAAACAATGTCATTCACTGAACAACTATTTTATGACAGGCATAGCATTTTACATCACTTAATTCTCTCCAAAATTCTTTGAGATGGATGTAATCCCATTTTTATAGATTTGAAATCTTAATCCAGAAGGAAATGTTTTTATTGTCACCATAGAACTAACACATCTTCAAACTGGGACTTACTGTATTTGTCTATTCACTTTAAATAAGTTGCTAAGATTTTCTATACAGAAGGCCACCTACATCTAAGATGGGTTGACATCATATTGGATGGTGACAAACTGACCCAAAGAGGCCTTATCTTATAGGGGAAGGATGACTGCTAGGAGCAAACAATAGAAGGCAGAGGAGAAAGGGAAAGGAGGTGCATTAGCTCTAAGTGCATAATGAAAGCTACATAATAATATGGTCCCAGTTTTCCATTAGATTTTTTTTGAAAGTTTTGAGTTCCAGAATTACATTTTTTTTTTTTTTACCAAAGATATTCAGGAAAACAATGAGAAGATTTGCTGCCCTTTATTGAGTGCTAACTCTGAATTAGAAACTGTACTAAGTGCTTGCATAGTTTGTTCAATTCAGTCCTACCTGTGAGGCAAATACAGATAGCTGCTCCCATTGTTTATTGAGGCTTGGTGAGATGGAGTGGCTTCCTTAAGTTCATATAGTTCATAAATGCAGAACCAGGATTTGAATATAGTCAACGTTCTTCACCACTACTCCTGCTGTCTTGTACATTGCATAACTAAAACAGGAGAAAATTTAGTTGGTACAGAAATATATTCTACTTTTTCTTTTTATTGAAGTATAATTGATATGTAACACTATTAGTTTCAGGTGTACAAGATAATGATTAGATATTTGTATATACGTATTTTAAAATGATCAGCACAATAAATCTAGTTAACATCTATCACCATACATAGTTATAATTTTTTTGTGATGAGGCCTTTTAATATTTCCTCTCTTAGCAACTTTCAAATATATAATACAGTATTATTCATTATAGTTACAATGCTGTATATTATACCTCCATGACTTACTTATTTTATAACTGAAAATTTGTACCTTTTGACACTAATCACCCATTTTGCCTGCCCCCCCCCCCACCTCTGGTACGTACCAATCTGTACTCTGCATCCATAAGCTTAATATTTTAGATTCCACATTTACTGAAATCAAACAGTATTGGTCTTTCTCTGTGTGACTTATTTCACTTAGCATAATGCCCTCAAGATCCATTCATGTTGACACAAATAGCATGATTTCCTTCCTTTTTTCTGGCAAAATAATATTCCTGTGTGTGTGTGCATGTGTGTGTGTATGTGTGTATTACATTTCCTTTGTCTGTTCATCCATTGATGGACACAGATTGTTTCCATGTCTTGGTTATTGTAAATTATGCTGCAATGAACATGGGTGTGCATATATCTTTTCAAGTCAGTGTTTTTGTTTTCTTTGTATAAATATCCAGAAGTGGAATTGCTGGATCATATGGTAGGTCTATTTTTACCTTTTTGAGGAACTTCCATACTGTTTTCCATAGTGGCTGCAGTAATTTACATTCCCACCAAGAGTGCACATTTTCTTCACATTTTCACCAACACTTGGTATTTCTTGTCTTTTTGATAATAACTCATCTGGCAGGTATGAAGTGCTATCTCATTGTGATTTTGATTTGCATTTTCCTAATGATTAGTGATGGTGAGCATGTTTTTGTGTGCCTATCAGCCATCTGTAGGTCTTCTTTGGAAAACTATCTATTCAAGTCTTCTGCCCATTTTTTAATTGGGTTGTTTGGGTTTTTTGATATTAAGCTGTGTAAATTCTTTATATATTTTGGATATTAACCTCTTATGGGATGTATGATTTGCAAATGTTTTCTCATTTTGTAGTGTGCCTTTTCATTTTGTTGATGGTTTCCTTCACTGGGAAGAAGCTTTTTAGTTTGATGCAGTCCCACTTGTGTTGATGTTTGCTTTTGTTGACTTTGCTTTTAATGTCAGATCCAAAAAAAATCATCACCAAAACTGATGTCATGGAGCTTATGGCCTATGTTTTCTTCTATGAGTTTCATGGTTTAAAATTTTACATTCAATTCTTTAATCGATTTTGAGTTAATTTTTGTATATGTTGTAAGGTAGTGGTCCAGTTTCATTTTTTTGCATGTGACTGTCCAGTTTTCTTAATATCATTTATTGAAGAGACTGTCCATTCCTCCTTGTATATTCTTGGCTCCTTTGTCATAAACTAATTGACCATGTATACATGGGCTTATTTCTAGAATCTCTATTTTATTCAATTGATCTATTTGTCTGTTTTTGTGCCAATACTGTTTTGATTGCTATATCTTTGTAATCTAGTTTGAAATCAGGGAGTGTGATGCCTTTTATTCTACTTTTGATTTAATCTCCACTTCCCTGAGGTGACCATTCTAGACATTTCAGATAAAAATCAAATACAGAAAAAATGTTATTCACCCCATTATAATAACAAATATTTATTGAGCACTTACTTCATGACAGGCATTCAAGTGTTTTATTTAATCCTGACCAAAGTCCATAATATAATTATTTTAATTTTGTCATACTTTACAGATGGGAAACTGGGACATGTTAATTTATTTCACAAATGTATTAGTATCTATTGCAGTTAACAAATTATCACAAAGTTAGCAGCTTAGAACAACACACATTTATTATCTCAGTTTCAGAAATCTGGACCTGACTTAGCTGGGTCCTTTGATTTAAAACATTACAAGGTTGCAATCAAGGTGTCAGCTAGGGAAAGAGTTTCATCCAAAGGCTCTTGGGGAAGGATCTACTTACCAGCTCACATGAATGTTGTCAAGGTTTAGTTTTTGTAAGCTATTGGACTCAAGGCCTCAGTTGCTTTCTAGACATTGCCAGAACAGTTCTTAGTTCCTTACTATGTGGACTTCTCCATATAGCTTTATCAAAGCCAACAAATGAGGCTCTGCTGGCAAGACAGAAGTTACTCTCTTATGTAACTTATTCACACAAATGGCATTCTATTATTTTTCTTGTATTCTATTGGTCACATGCAAGTTGCTAGTTTTGCTCACACTCAAGAGAAGAATACACAGAAGCTTAAATATCAGGTGGCAAGGATCATTGAGAAACATCTTACAGTCAGTCCACCACAACAAATATTTTTGAGCACCTACCATGTACTCATGAAACATATTCTAGAGGTGCTTAAAGTGGCTAAGAACATATTTCAAGGTGGAAAATTAAATAATTGAAGGAATAAATAAGAAAAAGGAGCCCATTTAGGGGGGATTTCAACAGTATCTAAAACTCCTCTCAGAAAAAAAAGTCCTTTCAATGTAATCCATATAGAATAATTTTGGAGCCAGGGGTAAGATGAAGCTTCATATCAAAAGATGAGATACAGTCCACATGCACAATAAAGCTATAGTGACTTACCTGTCTCAAAAAGTAGGCAACCTACCGTGAATTTGGATATGTTTTGTTCAAGAGAATGAAGTATTTTCCAATATCCAATGCAGATTAATGTAAAATTATTTGCAGTTATCAATTTGTTTTACTTTTCAATGAGACTTAAGCTATTTCAACAGGGAACTGACAATTAGAGACTATTTGAAGATGATGCCACTACAGACCTTCTTCTAAAAATCTGCTTCTAAAATATTTTTTCTTTTTGTTAAATTAGTGCAAAGGAAGGTCAGACCTACCTCTCAATGTTTTTGTCATCATTTTTGCTATAGTGAAATATCACTAAAGTTGTCAAGTGTTGATCTTTTCTGGAGTTTAAAAGTCCTTTTGGGGAATGTTCAAGTACATAAAGAAAAGGGATGCATCACCAGCAACTTGGATTAACTTACTGTACAATCTGAAGGAACGTGACTTCTATTGTTTGCTTCAAAAATATTTTATATTCATGTAGAAAAAAGAGCAAATAAAAAATTCTGCTATTGAGTAATCACTAAAACATTTTATTATAGCTCTCTGTCCTTTTTTCTATGCATATATATACATAAATGCATGCAATAATATTTACTTGCTTGCAGTTATCCTTAAATTTTTTCTTTTTCATACACCTCATATTCAACCCTCAGAATATATCCAGAGTCCAAATACTTCCCTCCACATCTGCTGCTACTGCTCTAGCTCAGTCCACCATCAGTTCTCCTGACTGGTGTCTCTTCTTCCACCCTTGCCCCTTATAGTCCACTGTCTACACAGCAGCCAGGACCATCCTTTTAAATGTATGTCAGTTTATGAGTGTCTTTGCTCAGAAACTTGCACTGGTTTGCCATCTTAGTTAGTCAAAATAGTTAAAATCCTTACATTTTGGGGGCGCCTGGGTGGCTCAGTGGGTGGAGCGTCTGCCTTCAGCTTGGGTCGTGATCCCGGGGTCCTGGGTTTGAGCCCTGCATCGGGCTCCCTGCTCAGCGGGGAGCCTGCTTCTCCCTCTCCCACTCCCCCTGCTTGTGTTCCCTCTCTCGCTGTCTCTCTCTCTCTGTCAAATAAATAAAAAACCTTAAAAAAAAAAAATCCTTACATTTTGTCCCAGAAGGTCTTATGATGTATATCACGTCCTGCATTTTCCCTGTCTTTCCCTACCACTTGTCCTCTTGCTTACTCTTTGGTACACTGGTCTCCGCACCATTCTTGAAAACACCAACACATCCTTTTTTGCAAGCCTTTGTACTTACTCTTTTATCTGCTGAACTACAATATTCTTCCCCATGGCTCATTTCTCATTTCTTTTAGATCACTGTTCAAAGTTCACCTTATCAGAGAGACCTTTCTTGACCACCTCCTACTTTGTTACTTTTTATACTTCTAACTCATTTTATCTCAGTGAACTTCTTATATATTTACTTAATTATTGCTTGTCATCCCCACTAGAATGTAAGCTCCATGAATGAGAGTGGGGACTGGGATTTTTTAGTTCACCACTATATCCCTACTACCAAAGACAACTCCTGGCATATACTAGGTGCTTATTAAGTTTTGTTGAATGGGTGAATAAATAATTGAATTAAAAATAGTAGCAGTGATAACAATAATAATATAATAATAAACTTTTATTTAATATTTCATAATATTTAATATCAAAAAATATAAAGCTATATCATCAGGCTTTTTTTTTCCTATGTGCCTAGTATTTTTTTTTAAGTAGGCTCCATGTCCAATGTGGGGTTTCAACTCACAGCCCTGAGATCAAGAGTTGCATGCACTACTGTCTGAGCCACCCCTCTATGTGCCTAGTATTCTAATGTTTCATGGAATACTTAATCCACCCATATTTTTGTTTTCTTTCCCCAAATTTTCTAGATGATAGACAATATTATAGCAAAAATATTGTCCATAAATGTCACACATACTTACATATATTTAGCATAATTTTCTATAAATGAAATTCTTAATTCAGACAGAATACTTATTCAGACAGAGTAATACATATCAAAATGTCTACCAGAAAGATGGTACATTACTTCCAGTGGAATATGAAAGTATTGGTTTTCTCACATCTTTGCTAAGACCTAATATTACCAGGCTTTTAAATTTTCCCTAACTGAGAAAATATAGTGTATTTTTCTTTAAAATTTTTATTTCTTCAATTACTAATGAATTTGAACATACTAGATATTTTATGAACTAGCATTTTGTGTATTTGCTCAGTGTTTGTTTTTTGTTAAATAAATTATTTGCGTATTACAATACACACTGTAGTTTGTCATTTACATCTATTTTTATGGTAATTTTATTTATAAAAAATTTGAATTTGCTTAATCAAGTTTATACTCTAGTCAATAGAAAATCTACCTTAAATTGCTTAAACTCATAAATGAGATCATGTATGATCAAACTTGCTTGGGGACTCAAGTTTGAGACTCCTTGAAACATTTTCTGTTAATAGATTTTTCTACCTAGAGCTTTAAGAGAACTTTGTTAGCATTTCTCAATATTTTCCATGCACAGTCATTAAGACTACAAAAATAATTTTAGAATGTCAAGTTGAAACTTCAGGGGTAAATGAAATAAAACTGGTTTAGGTATAAGTATACCATCTTGTTATATTAACTTGGTGCACTTAAATTCACTAGACGCCTGGTTCATCAGCCCATTCCTTTATACTTGTAATCTTTAGATTGCCCCTTTGCTAGTTGGAATCATATTGTTATATAATATTATGACTCTTAAATACTTGGGGATCATTTACTTCCTTTATTTCTCAAATAACATTAACAACTTATATAAGTTGAGTGTCTGAATTAAGATTGCTCTGTAACAAGACTAAAAACTGGATCTTTTGATTTTCATACTATATTATGCTTCTCCTCCATGGATCACCATATAGATATTTACTGATTTTAATTTCACCCAATTCTTTGATTTCTGAAAAAACAAATGTAAAATTCTATGGAATAATTGGGACATTAAGGGATAATTCTTAAAGGAACCCATTTCATTGTTGATCAGAGTCCAGAAGAGGGCTTTTCAGTTGTTTTTTCTCCACTCCTAGTCCAGGAATCCCCATTTTCATTAACAGTGCCTAGGAGAAGAGAATCTCTGCATGAAAAGCAGCAGGAACTGAATTCTCATTTATAGGAAATTCTTCATAAAAAAGAGGGGTATTATAAGATAATCCAAATTTCCAAAACCCTGGGAACAGCACTAGGACTCAGTATTATAATTCAGGTAATTCAAGATATTCCAGAGGGGGGTGGGTGGGAAGAATGTAGCTGATGAGGGCAAATGAAAGAATGAATCAGATACAAAAGCAGGGGCAGAGAGCAGATCAAACTGGATAGAAATTGGCAATGGAATAAAAGGTAGACCAGAAAGCCAAACTAAATAAGAAGTGCTGCAAGAAAGTACTTTGTTTGGACTGGCTATCTGGGCCCGCTCTGTCTTTTTCTTAACATGGTCAGAGGCTGGATGCCCTGGGGAGATGCTTGATTCCTAGCAGTGCCAGGCTTTTCATTTAGGATCAACATTGTTCTCAACCCAGTTCCTCGGATTCCAGTGAGTTAATTCTGCTCTCACTTCATGGCTACTGCATGGGCTTTGGAGTAAGAAAAACTCAAAATCAAACCTCAGATTCACTATTACTATGTGACTTTGGACAATTTGGTTAAACTTTTGAATGTGTGTGTGCATAATTTAGTGTGTGTGTGTATATATATATACATACCCATATATATACAGCTTAGTTTCCTAAATGACACATAGTAAGTGTCCAATAAATGATATGTACTGAGACTATAACTCTTCTATCATAACTCTAATTTATTAAACTTTTAAATTGTTTTTAAATCTTCTCATTCATACTCAGTGGTCCAGTTAGGTTTCTCTTTTACTTTGTGGTTGTAAGTTAGAAATAAAATGACATAAAGGTAGTAAAAAGATAAAATAAATTCTCTTTTGCCTTAAAGTCTCTTGCTCAGTGTTTATTTTGACACATTGAATGAAAACAGATAAGGAATTAATTCTAATTAAAAAAGGAAGCTGGAAGCTAAAAAAAAAAATGAAAGAAAACCTCACAATTTTCTAACAAATTAGAAGTCTCAAGAGAAATGAATCAATGACAACACAGTCCTACATCGTACACAGAACCCTTTTTATTATTTCTGGTTATAATTTCTCTAATTTGTACAAATGACCTACATTTCCCTGGGGTTTGAGTCATCCAGGAGACTGATAACAAAAGATTTGCAATCCTGTAATTCAAGATAAGTACTCATTGCAAATATAAGAGAGTGACATCAGTCCCTGGAATTTAGAGATCACAATTACAAACATTCAAAAAAATACGTAAATTTACTAAAGGCAAACACAGTATAGACTTCAGTGTGATGAGAATTTACTTAAGGTACAAAATTTTGTATTAGTAGTTGCTTAGTATAAAATTTCTAAACTCTCTTGAAATGCAGATATCAAGTTTAATGTTTGTTTCCTAATTTATTTTATTCAGGTATTATTATGAAAATTCTTCCACTATTTAAAAACTTACTTATCTTTTCAGCTTTTGCCAATTCAACAACTTGTGAACTTTCTTTGAAAAATAAAGTTAAGTGTAATTAAATTGTTAACTTTATTATTATTTTACATGTTTATTCGTTTATTTTGTTTTTAAAATGAAGGGGGGATTTCAGAGGGGGAGACGAACCATGAGAGACTATGGACTCTGAGAAACAAACTGAGGGTTCTAGAGGGGAGGGGGGTGGGGGGATGGGTTAGCCTGGTGATGGGTATTAAGGAGGGCACGTATTGAATGGAGCACTGGGTGTTACACGCAAATAATGAATTATGGAACACTACATCAAAAACTAATGATGTAATGTATGGTAATTAACATAACATAATAAAATAAAATTAAAAATAAAATAAATAAAAATAAAATAGTAGTATTCTGATAAATGGTATATTTAATATGCATGTATACTATCTCCATATCTCTCACTTTCTCACCAACTCACACCCACCCAGTAAGCCAGTAAATACTCCTAATTTGGGTTAGTAGCTCCAAGTCATATCAATATTTTTCTTGGCTCAAAAGTGTTTATTCAAGGTTCTAAGAGAAATCTGTTTTTAGTGTTAATATAATTGTAAAAATAAAGGCTATTACTACATGGCCATACATTCCTTTTCCGGAATCAGTCAAAAGCATATTGTTTTCAAAGACAGAGTCAGGAAATATGAAGTTCAACTTTACAATTACAATTAAATCCAGTGAAATGGGTCTTACACACTGCTTGGGAAAGTAAATGCAGAATAGGACCAGCTTTCTGGAGGGCAATTTAAAACTCTCCATTTATCTCCTTAAATTTTCATATATTTTGTTAAATTAATTTCACTTCTATAAATGTAGCTAATAGGAGAAAATCAGAGATGTATGCAGATATTTATGAAAAAGATAGTAAATATAACAATATTTTACCATAACAAATTGAAACACCTAAAATAGCAGTATGGAATTCATTAAATAATTATAAGATCTGTCTATATAATACAATATAGCATTTAACTATCTTTAAATTAATGTGTAGGGACATGGAAATATGCTTATAACAAAGTTAAGTGAAAAAGAATAAACATTGTAACCCTAATTTTGGAAGTATATATGTCAAAATTATCCCTGTAATTATTAACATATGATAGGATTAGGAGAAATTTTATTTCCTATTTTATATATTTTATGTTTTCCCTAATAAACATATATGACTTATATAATCATAATAAAATGACAAATGATACAAATGTTATATACAATTTGTATCTATAGCTACAGTCTCTTATGAGCACAAGAACTTAATTGACAAGTGGCTGCTTTATATTGCACATGTTATTTTCTTGATTAGCTCAAGCTCCACATACCCCTCAAATTTGCTACTCTTCCATAATTTCATAATTCTATTTATTTTATTACTATCTGCTTAGTCACCCAACATAGAAAGTTAAATTCATACTGATCTGTTTCTTTCATTGTCCCAAAATAATTAGTTCCTAAGTTCAGGTCATTATTTCTCTTAAATGGTTCTTGAGTGTATCTTTTTCCTAAATCAAGGACATCTATAGAAAAAGGCTTCAAAGTTCTAAACATGTTATATAAAGATCACAAAAATATATTGAGCTTAATATTTTGGAGAGTCCAACTTAGCCATATGTTCTAGCCATCCCAAACTCTTTACCATTTCCTAAGTAAGAAATGCTATTCCCTTTAAAACTTCAACTTGCTATATAAAACAACAAAAATTCCTCCTCTTCTCTGAATTCTCATCTAAGTATTCTTGGGACAATTAACTGAGCCATTTTTACTGCTCCTCAGCCTACTTTTGAAGAACCCAACATACGGAGTTGTAATTATTTGCTTTATGTAAGTTCTCTTTACTAGATGGTGGTCTCCTTTTCAGAAAGGACCATACTTTGAATCTTAGATTTGAATCTTTTTTTTTTTTTCTGTCTCTAGTATTAACAGAGGGTGAAATATATGGTAGACATTTATTTTTTACTGTATAACATTCTTTTGATTGTTACTCTGTGTTATGCTTCTAAATTCAAAAGATTTCTATTGCTCAATTGATAAATACATATATTTCACTTTAGTCTCTGTTCATACAATACTTAGAATTTATACTGATGTCATTTAATAGAAAAGTAGCCCATCTTTAAGAAGAATTCTTTATAGGGCGCCTGAGTGGCTCAGTTGGTTAAGCGACTGCCTTCAGCTCAGGTCATGATCCTGGAGTCCCGGGATTGAGTCCCGCATCGGGCTCCCTACTGGGCAGGGAGTCTGCTTCTCCCTCTGACCCTCCTCCCTCTCATGCTCTCTGTCTCTCATTCTCTCTCTCTCAAATAAATAAATAAAATCTTTAAAAAAAAAAAGAAGAATTCTTTATATTATCAAGACAATTATAGTGACTTTGTAAGGAAATCTATCTTTGTTGAAAATCTAGTAAGTTCCAGGTTTTGCCAGATACTTTAGATATTTAATTTTGTTTAATTCCTTACTTAAAAATGAAGAAACCGAAGCCCAGGATATTTAAATAACCTTGGTAAGATCTCATAGCCAATAACCATTGGATTCGATATTTTCTGAGCTCAGTAACAAAATTGTTACAGAAGCAAAAAATAGTAGTACTACAGAATTTAAATTATCTTAATATTTATAGGAAATACCACTAAATTAATAAATGTTTTGCTTGATCCTGAATTCTCTTGTTTCCCTTATGTATCTGCAATTGATGAGATATTTGACAAGGTATCTCAAGACATCCTTAGGAATAATACCAAGAAATACAGACTAGATATTAATGTAATTAAGGGGAAAATAAAGTGCTTATATTGTGACACTTAGAGGCTGTTAATGGATTGATCCCAATCTGTTACCACTTTATTAATTTTTTGAATAAAGAATTAGCATAATTATCACATTTGCAGATAAAATTGTAGCTGTGACAAAAATACACTGGAGGAGAGAAGCAGGGTGAAATAATATATAGAGGGATTAGAAGATTGGACTAAATCTTTAGAAATTGCATTTAAAAGGAATCAATATAAATTCTCAGTTTTGTTTCCAAAAATCCAAGTAACATATTAGGAAAAGATAACTGAATAGCAAACAAGGGTGGAGAAAATAGAATAAAAGGAAAGATTTATTGTTTTCCTTTAATTATCAGCTCAAGGCAAATCAATAGGACATGTGGCTCCCTCAGACAAGAAAACAAAACCAAAGGAGGGGATAAAATAATTCCTGCCTGAACTGTTTGTAAAGAAATCATTTCCACTAATGAATGCAGAATCTTCCATAATTTAGCAGCTAGTAGCAAATGAGGGTCCCCAGGTGGGGTAGGGCACCTAATAAAACTGACCTTATAACATTATCAATACATTTTGCCTTTTTGTCAGAATTCAGCCACTTAATATAGTGTCCATCATAAAGGTGAATGCTGGCGGGCATTGCTCCCTGCCAGTAAGGCAAGGAAGGACAAAACTATTTATTTTGCATGTACACTACAAAATTGAGCCTGGTTGGAATTTTCAGAGATTTTACTGAACACTAAGAGAAAACAAAAGAGAAATTATCAGATAAATCAAGAAATATAGAAACAGTTTCCCTTAAAATATTTGAGTCTGAGGCTCAAACTCTGCCTCAGTCTATAGGTTACCCCAAATGAGCTCATAGAACTTTGTAGGCACAGAGCCAAAGTTATCTCTAGCTCTTAGCTTGCCCATATTTGGAGAATGCCAACTTCTGATTGATTTTCCAGGAACCAATTGCCCAAATATCTTGTTCTCTTGACAAATCCTAGTCTTCTACAATATAGTTCAGCATTTTAGGACAAAAAACCATGAATCTCCCATAATAATTGCTCAGATTTATGTTGCATGAATAACTTCAATTTTACCTTTCAGATGACTCTACCTTTTATACTTTTTCATGCTCCAAAGAATAACAATATTCTAATTCAAAATCTGTCCTGCAAGACACTTTATTAAAAGGGATCTGGGGTCAAAAAAGTTTGGGAAACACTGCACTATATTCATCCCTCAGGGAGTCATCTGGCACAGTATCATTAAAATTTCTGATGTGTTCTACACTTTAAAAGCCTGTTAGATTTAAATTTGCTGGAACTTGAGTTAACTGAAAGTTTTCCAAGCTAATTTGATCAAAGAACAAATTATGTATATGTACTGTATATGTGTATAACATATATTAACTTCCCATGGAAGATAGTTTTTTCCAATATTGCCCTAACTAAAGAAGTATACAGTCAGATTTTACATGTAAACATGTAAAAAGCAGGTCATTCCCTTCAGAAAACAAAGTTTCTAGAACTAGATGGGCTTTGCTTTATGTGTTTAAACACATAGTATTTCACGTCTGAGAACCATTTCTCCAAATAATCTGGACATACATATTTTTTTTTGAGAGAAACCAAGAGATTTTATAAAAGTATTAAAACCATGCCCCATGATTTCAGTTTGGAATAAGTGGGGATGAGATACTTAGCATGCACAAGAGTGATATAGGGTTGGAAAATGTCATTGATTGCCTCAATAACTGCATATGAAATAAATCCATGTCAAACAAGTTTAGCGTTTTTGTGTATTGTCTCAAGACAAAAACAAGGGTCTCTAAGTAGATTCTACAGGGAGAGAGACTTCAGGTCATTATAACAACACTTTATAACTATTAGAGCTATCAAATATTTAATAGGGTGATTCACAAAGATATAGAATTCTCATTATTGGGAGAGGTTCTTTGGTTCACCTGCAGTCTAGGTACTTACACAACTCCTACTAAAAATACAAACGTGGCTTCTAGAAATGCATACCTAACCCAGAAGCACACACATACACATAATGGTAAAAAAACACTCTCTTTAGCCTGAATAGGGAGACCTTTTCAAAGGTCTGTAAATATGCAAAGGGAGTGATTAGTTCCTTTTTTTTTATATAGTTACAAATTTTTATTGAAATTCCAGTTAGTTAACATACAGTAGAAGTTAGTGATTCATCACTTATATAAAACACCAGTGCTCATTACAACAAATGCCCTCCTGAGTTATTAGTTTTAACTAGAGACATTGAACATGTTTTACAGATGGTGCTTCAGCATACTCCAAAAGGTATCTTAGCCAAAATAGTGAAAAAAGGAGACCAGCTTCCATGGATTCTATGATTTTGAGATCTTGCCAATATCTATTTATTATCAAATTCCATTGATTGTGTTTAAATTCTATTTATTTTTAAAATACATCAAGCTTAATTGAGTTGATTTTACCATTCATTTGCATTCTTGAATTCTTTCTTCTGTTATTGAATTCAACCAGATAAGAATAAGTAAACAGAAAATGTTTAATTTGAATGATATATAACAATTAAATCCAAAGAAAATAGATGGCTAATTATTTTATTGTTTGGTTCTTAAGATTTTTACATAAAACATTTTCTTCTGCTGTTGTTTCCAAATGCTATTTTTAATGAATATTATTCCTAAAGTACACATATAAAGGAAGAGGCTAGACAATTAGAGGTTTTCAGAAGTGGAAGAATAAAAATAATCTTAAATAATCCTAGAAATAGTTGTGCTAATTAAAGTTTTAACTGAAATGAAAAATATATTGATACACAAATCTCTGTAAAAGCTTTGGCTGAAAAAACATCAAATCCCACAGGCAGGTAATAAATCACAGAGGAAATACAAAGTTCATTCAAAATAATGGAGTTCCATTGAAACTAAGATATCTCAGAACCCATTGATTTCTGGGTGTTGGGGCAGAAATTAAGGGGAACATGTCACCTTAAAAAATCTACAGAGCTGCCCCACTCCCAGTGTTGCAATTATATCTGGCCTATTATCACTAGATACTAATGCAGAGATCATAATTACAGCTTGCTAAAAAGAAGTTAGGAAGTAGATATAGAGGTGTGATATCTGTAATGACAGTAAACATTAAATTTTAGTCTATGAGGACAAAGCAAGATAGCTCTCATGTGAACCTCTTACTGTCTATCTTTATGTTAGTTAATAGAGCTTAACTTTAGAAGAAATAATACCAGAAACTGAACTTGGAAGAAGAGAAATGACCATGTTTCTCTTAATATAAAGTATTTAAGAAAAACATTAGTATTGATTCATAATAGATTTTATGGCAGCAAAGGTTGATTGGAATGTATTATTCAAGTCCAAATATAGACTAAGTTGTTCCTGTATATAAATATATGTTTCTTTATTTATGCACATGTGATATATTTCATGTTAATCATATAGAACAATAGAAAATACCCACAAGATCAAGTATCTATCCAGCTTTTTCCAGGTCAGTTTGGTTCATTTATAGAAAGCCATTTCCACTTGCTTTCACAGATTGACTTATTATAAGATATTTTACCTTTTTTGGCCTACAGTGAAAATATGCATATGGGAAGTATTGTGTTATCGTGCCCGTGGAAAATTTGCCATTCTGTCCCTTTAGGGGCAGCAGGATGAAGAGATACTCATATAAAAACATGCAAATTTTCCAGACAATATTGTAGACAAATACAGAGACGTTCTTTTTTTTTTGGCTAAGTGTCAAAAATCAGTTTTTTGGCCAAAGCAGACTATAATCTTCTAGAATGAACAGCTAGAATAAAAGAATAATTCTGAAATTTTAATATATAGATGAATTATTTTAAGAATTACTTGGCTTAATGATGCAGAAACAGTAATGTCTCAGCAACATGAAGTGCAAGATTGTTTTCTTCTAGTCACCACACTGAGCACTTGGGGTACACATATTGATGTAAAGAATCTTTTAGTTCATTTTGCTTACGCTCCTGCTCATGAATTAATGCTGCCTGTCACATGTGATAAACAAAGGAGACCAAGTTGGTATCCATCAGTTAAATCATCTTCTAAGACCGTAGAACTACCTAATAGGACTTTTGATTGAAACACTTCTGGCCAAAATGGTAATTAAATAATTGAATATTAAATTCAGTCCTTAGAGGTTTTTTATTTAGTGTTATATATACTAGTCCTGAAATAATTCTGCAAAGATAGAAACACAATAAGACCTAGTCTTTATTTTTGATTTATTGGCAATTAAATTATTTAGATCGATTAGTTGGCTCCAAAAGAACATAGTGTTCTTCCTAAATTTATCTATGTAATACATTTACTGTTAACATTCATAAAGGTCAGTCTATTTCCCTATTTATTTTACTATGTGAAAGTGATTAAAAGGCTTTATGTAAATATAATTCACAGTTTGCTAACCATCACTAATTATTGCTCCATTTTATTGTAATTGTATATATGCATCCTTCAAATTGATAAAATTTTATTATAGAAATATTTTCATTCCAAGTTACCTACATTTGAAAGTACATAATGAAACATGAAGAATACATCTGAAGTGTATACTCTTGTTCTTTGTTCATATCACTGATATTACTTGCTTAGGTATAGGATAGATGGTAATCAATTTGATCATACACCTGCTGACCATATCAGAAATAACAGTGCCTCAGACATTTGGCTATCTGGGCTTTTAAAAGATAAAGCCAAAGATGAGTCTAAATGCTAGATTTTGGCCAAATCCAGAGGCCAAAACCAAACATAGACACATCCCTAAATTATGTCCATCTTCTGGCAGTTGTCCCCCTAACCGCCATGAGACCCGAGTGATACTGCTCCATGACAGAATTAACAGAAAATCACTTGGACAAGTAGCATGTCAAGATAGCATATTTTGATGGCAATGTTTAGTGGTCATTGCCTAATAGGCTTAATAATCTGCTTTCAGAAGTCTCAATCAGAGTGAGTGGTACCACCTACCCCTGCTATTCATGGCTTTAGGGATATCTGGTGCAAATCCATTGTAAACCCTGAGTTTGTGCTCCAGATCTTGCCCTCTGACCTACTCAGAGTCATGTGACATTGTCATGTGACATCGTGACTTCTGCTCTAATAAGATAATTACATTTTTAATGAGTCTATAAACATTTAAACATCAAAATAGTTGAACCGTCCAAATACCATCTAGTCTTAGTTTATACCTTGCATTATATTTATTTGGCCAAGGCTAGGCTTCTCCAATGTCCATAGATCTCTTGATACATTGCTTACTGCAATGAAGTACAAGTATGTCTTTAATTAGCTTGCTAGTAAGAAATGCAAGTGATGTCTTCCAGGTCCTTGCCTATTTCGGCACAACCATAAAATCATTCAGAAGGAAAGGAATAATAAGATAATGGGGAAGATCCAAAAGTAAATGAAAAAAAAATTACCTAATGGAATATCTAGAAAGCAATTGTTATATTATATTAGAAAGACATTCATTATTACCAGAGTCTATGCTAGAATAAATGCCCTCCCCCTCAAAAACAAAACAGCTTGTATATTTTGTTTTCAAAAACAGCTTGTATATTTCAGGTATTGCTTTTACCTTTGAATATATGATCATTATTTCAACACGGATGTCTAAGTGTGTAACTATTTTACACAAAGTTATATTTATAAAACTCATGAATTTTTCTCCAAAAAATCCCAAATATACTACCACAGCTAGTCATGGTAGAACATTTTCTCTTTACCTTAATTATTATTTATTTTCCTGAGTATTTTTAGAATAAAAGAAATAGTTGATCTTTTCGTGTGTGTGCTTTTTTCCTTGGTTCTAATCTATCAATATAAAATAAACAGTGGTGGGATTATTGGTTTATTTTAACCTATGATAATAGAATTTTAAAAATATCTACATCTATTTTTGGAAAAAAAATCAATTTTGAGGGATCTTGATAATTAAGTACAACCAAAAAGATCCAAAAATAAATATTATTTAAAAAATTCCATCATTTGAAATAAAATATTGACTGTTTTTAAGACCTGTTATTATATATGTAAGAAAACACTCAATAGACAACTTTTTTTTCTCAAATGGCAGTTTTGACACAATTACATTTTCACAGGTAAAATGATGTGCAGTTAAGAAATTAAATATTCTGGGGCGCCTGGGTGGCTCAGTCGGTTAAGCGTCAGCCTTCAGCTCAGGTCATGCTCCCAGGGTCCTGGGATCCATTCTTGCATCGGGCTTTCTGCTCAGTGAGGAGCCTGCTTCCCCTCCCACTGCCTACTTGCGCTCTCTCTCTCCCTGTCAAATAAATAAATAAAAAATAAAATCTTTCAAAAATAAATATTCTTTCAGAAATATAACTGGTTTATATTTGGACTTCCAACTTACTTTGTTTAAAAATTTACAGAGCAGTTGGATGTGTTTCTCATAAGATTTTGGTCATGTAGGATAAGAAAGCTAATAAGGCCCAGTAGGAATTAGACCTCTACGTTTGGATCCATTAATGCTACCTTCCAACTAAATGGGCTAACATAATAAGCTCAGGTAAAGCACACAAATTGGAAATTCTCTGTGCAAATTGAGCTCCTGAGGCAAAATGATAGAGTAAACAGGCCACAGGTTCTGGGGAAAGCCATAATTACGTAGATTTCTAGCTCCCCCAAGTACTACGCTTATAACCTTGGACAATTTATTCTTCTTCTTATATTTAAGAAAGACATAACAGTTCTGAATTTGAGAACGATGTATCATGTACCAAAAGTATATAGTGAATGGGTTACAAAATTAGTTCCCATACTGTTATGTGCCTAAAAACTTGGGGGGCGGGCAACAGAGTTAATAAAAAGTTTGTAGCACTATACAATACTAATAATGACAACAGTAACAATACTGTGAAGAAGAAAATAAGGAGGAGGGGAGGAAGGCAAGGGAGGAGGATGGGGAGGAGAACAAGTAGAAGTGGACAGATTGTTAGTCACTGTTTTGAATAATTTTGAGTTTCTTCAAATGGTTTTCATTCCCTACTTTGCCTTTTGTATTACTTATGCATAATTACATTAACATGGAATTTGGGAGTTATATGAGTCTGATTGAACTGCCATAACAAAATAACACAGACTAGCTGGTTTAAACAACAGACATTTGTTTTCTCATAGTTTTGAAGCCCGGTATTAGTTTCTAGTGAGGCTTCTCTCCTTGGCCCCCTGCTCACCACATCCTTACATGGCCTTTCCTCTGTGCACACGTAGAGAAAAGAGAACTCTGGTGTCTTTTTTTTTTCTTTTCAGAGGGACACCAATCCTATGGGGTTAAGGTCCCACCCTTATGATCTTTTTTAACTTTGATTACCATTTTAAAGGCCCATTATGCAAATATAGTCACATTAAGAGGCTAGGATTTCAATATATAAATTTGGGAAGAATGCATTTCAGTCCATAACAGGGGTGGAAAGCAGAAAGGGGGTGTCATAGTGAGAATTTAGTTGCTGCAATATCAAGGAAACTAGTTAGAAATCAAAAGAATAAAATTTTTCTAATTCACAATCTCATTTACCAACTTCGTCTTCCCTCAAAAGAATTTTAAAGGATTGTCCCATATTGTTTTCTTTCATTCACATTATTTTTGCAAATAATTGACCCTTAAAAGCCTTATTTTTAATTTCACTTGATGAAGAACAATTGGAAAGCCATCAGTTAAGGGATTTCTCATCGGCTTTCTATAGATGACATATTTGCATGTATTACTTGAGAAAAGGCTTAACTCTCTACCATTTCATAATTATAATTTCCACTAGTGTTTATGATTATTACATTTATCTCCAGAAGCTGCAGTGCTACCATCCTGTCAGCCAAAGTGCTCATCACCATATGGAAAAAGTTTGATTTGAATGAAAAACCTGGACAATCCTGCTGATGGCTGGACAGCTTCATACCACTTGAGTTAATGCTTTTCTGGACAAACTTTTAATTTCACGCTGTCCGTGGGGGCTCCCTGGCTTAGATAGCAAATATCTGGGCATGAACTGTGGGTCTGTGAGGCTCAGCCAGATGCGCCCCCACAATGCTCTATGGCGTTGACTGCCTCGCCTCAGTCCCTGACACTCGGGAAATTTTCTCTCTCCGGTGAGAAACTCAAGTCTGATTGTTCTGACCCTCATTTGCTATCCGTCCCTTCAAGCAACTAATAAGTTTTGTTTTCATTTTTAACATTTGGTGGAGATGTAGTTATTACATTAGTTCTTTATTTCTGCCCTTATGTACTAAGGTTTACCTCAGATTTTACTGAACTTAGTATCTCAAACTGGACTATTTCATTAACAAACCTTAATTAACAAACCCAAAATTATGAAATCATTTTCTTCTTCAAATATCAATGTGTCTTTAATGAAGATTAAGTGATCAAATTTATTAAGGTTCAACCTTTCAAGCAGGTGATATTGTTAATATTTTTAGCACACAGATTTATGACACTCAACCCTGATGATGAGAAAAGCTTTTTAATATTTTCTTTAAAATTAGTACACAATTTTGCTGCCTTAAATAATTTTAAAAATAAAATTAGGATTTGCCTTATTAGAAATCTGAGATTTAAAACAACTTAAAAAAATATTGGGTCTTCATGGGGCACCTGGGTGGCTCAGATGGTTAAGTGTCTGCCTTCGGCTCAGGTCATGATCCCAGGATCCTGGGATTGAGCCCCACAACGGGCTCCCTGCTCCGCGGAGAGCCTGCTTCTCCCTCTCCCTCTACTGTTCCCCCTGCTTGTGCTCTCTCGCTCTCTCTGTCAAATAAATAAATAAAATCTTTAAAAAAAAAATTGGGTCTTCAAAATTCACTAATTACATTTATTTCACTGATTGCTAATCAATCTTATGGTTACAACTCTAGATAACTGATTATATCTGGAGATTGTAATAAGGGATATATGGCCTAGAAATTGTACTATTGATGAACTAAAATATTAAGGTCTCCTATAATCTAAGCATTCAGCAAACAGTGATGTGTCTTTAGAGGCTGCAGACCCTGGAATGTAATTACCAAGGGGTGGGATTTGAGTCTCCTGGCTTAAATAAAATTCAAATGAGACATAATAAAGTCTTGTAAATGACTTTTATGACATAATTTTTATAGGAAAATTATCATTGTATTTTAATGCTCTAACGCATTCACATATGAAACCAAGCTTTTATCTGGGATATGTCCTTGCCATCTAACTTAGTTGTTTTTTTTGTATTAGTACTTATCAGTTCCTGGTCTGAGTCATGCTACCTGCTGCTTCCATCTCACTCATAGGGAGCCTCAAGTTGACAGAGATACCAAGCTGCCCCACCCCCAGCCTTCTAGAAGGGTACCCTAAACATGCCAATCATTCTGTCCTGCCACCTTATTCCAGAAGCTAAAGTGTTTCTTATGTTACAATAATACTGAAGACTATTCAGTACCTTTAATTTATTACATTTCAATACATAATTTTTTCACTGAGGAAAATAATTTTTAAAGAGTTAGAGAAAGCTAATGTACTATGAAAAAACTCTTGTTTACTTATTCAAATATGGCTAGTTTCAAGTTCCCATGTCGTCAGTCACTTATAAAGATGGTACTATTATTGAATTGGAACAGCTAAGTGTTTTAGATCTACTTCTAGCTCATAACTTAGATGAGGGTGAAAGCAGGAAATCAAATTAAGGGCAATGTGAGTTTCTACCAACTCTCATTTTTCTTGACTGTGTCTATATGACAAAAATTCAACCAGTAGATGGCACTATTTATTTCAGTGGGAAAGATACACTTTCATTGTCATAAAAATAAGCAATTAATTGCTGAATGTGAAAATGAGTGGACTCCTTCACATTTTATTGTGAGTTTCCCCCAACTGATTTGTATTCAAATACCACAAAAAGACATAAAATCAACAGAGAGTTCCTCATTTAAAAATGGACAAACATACTTGATTCTGGGACATTGTATATTTTTCAAATAATGATATAAAGGCATGAGAAATTTAAAAATATTAATCTGAAGATTTTGTTATATGCCTTGAAAATGTAAAATATATGTATATGTATTTATAGACATACAGATTTATATACATATTTTTAAAATAGAAGTCTTAAATCAAGGTGTTGGCTAAGCTATGTTCTCTTTAAAGGCTGTAGGAGAGGATTTTTCCTTGCCTTTTCCTAGTTTCTGGCAATTTTTGTCATTCCTTGGCTGATAGAAACATCACTGTAATCTCTGCCTCTGTCATCAGGTATTCTCCCTGTGTCTGTCCAAATTTATCTCCTGTTATGAGGAAACCTGTAATTGGATTAAGGCCCACCCTTAATCCTGTATGACCTCATTTTTTTTTAAAGATTTTTATTTTTATTTATTTGAGAGAGAGAATGAGAGAGAGAGAGAGCACATGAGAGGGGGGAGGGTCAGAGGGAGAAGCAGACCCCCTGCTGAGCAAGGAGCCCAATATGGGACTCGATCCCGGGACTCCAGGATCATGACCTGAGCCGAAGGCAGTCGCTTAACCAACTGAGCCACCCAGGCGCCCCTGTATGACCTCATTTTAACTTGACTGCATCTGCAAAAACCCTAATTCCAAATAAGATCACGTTCACACAGGGGCACCTGGGTGGCTCAGTTGTCGGGCGTCTGTCTTCCGCTCGTGTCATGATCCCGGGGTCCTGGGATCGAGCCTGACATCGGGCTCCCCGCTCCGCGGGAAGCGTGCTTCTCCCTCTCCCACTCCCCCTGCTTGTGTTCCTGCTCTTGTCATCTCTCTCTCTGTCAAATAGATAAAATATTTAAAAAAAAATCACATTCACAGGTACTAGGGGTTAAGACTTGAACATATATTTTGGGGGGATATAATTTAAACTATATTATCTAATAATAATAATAATAAAAGAATCAAAACCCTCCAGGATAATCATTACTACCAATAAAAAGACAGGTTACTTATAAGGAAACAAAAATAAAATTGGCAATGGTCTACTCAACAACACTGTATGGGAGAATAAAATAGAGTAATGTCTTCAAAGTACTGAAAAGCTATAAATTGAAGCTAAAATAGTATGATTTTCCCCGCCAAAAGAAAATTACCAAGTTGTGGACCAAAAAAAAAGTTTTTTTTAAATCATACAAGTATTCTAAAATTTAGCCTCTTGAATAAAATGTTTTTTGGTGAACCTAGCCCTCAATTGCATCCTCTTTTCCCATAACCTAATTACAGCCAAGGTTGCTCACAGTATACAATTCTGGTTAATGATAAGTGGAATTTTGTCATGCGGTTCACGAGAAAGGGTTTTTGTTTAGTTTAGTTTAGTTTAGTTTTGTTTTAATTTCTTGATGAAGATTCCACTCTTTTCCTTTCCTGTCTTTCCTACTAGAAGGCTTGCATTGAGACTGATGCCTAACTATTCTGTAACCATGAGGAAAAGAAAGTTGTAGTAATGTTGATCTAATATTACATAGCTCTGAGCCAAGTCTATCAGCCACCTACATTCAATCTTCTAAGACACAAATAAATCCCTATTTGTCTAAGCTAGTGTTACATATGTATCTTACTTGCAGGCAAAGACATTCCTAATTAATACATTACCATTAGATCCTTTTTGAAATTATTATTTGGTGATTTATTCCAGCAAAAGGAAGAGATTCTAAGATGAGATAGAGGACAAGAAATAGTTACAGTCAAAGAAATCAGTAAATTTATAGTTAACAATATACAAGTGTTAATGGAATGATGAACAAATTTTGGTGACATTTTCAAATTTAAATTCAAGATGCTTTCAGGTGGTAATTTGGGAGCATAGTAAAGGACAGTACAAATGGAATAAGGCTTCTGATATATTTGGTGTCAATATTAATTGTATATATACTAGTGGCAGAATATAACATAAGTTAATTTTTTTTTTATTAAGAATTAAAATGGTTGGGGCACCTTTTATTAAGAATTAAAATGGTTGGGGCACCTGGTTCAGTCAGTAGACCAAGCAACTCTTGACCTCAGGGTTGTGGGTTCAAGCCCCACACTGGGTGTAGAGATTGCTTAAAAATAAAATCTTTAAATAAATAAATAAATAAGTCACAAAAAGAATAAAAAATAGATTAACTTCTAAACCAATAGATAGAAAAACACAATCAAGGAAACACAAATATTCCAATAAGCTGTAGAAATAGTAAGACAGAAAGAAATAACAAAGAACATAGTGAATAAAAAATATTATAAAAATATATTTCTAAAATATAAAATAAAAAATAAAGTACAGAAATAATTCTAAATATATCATTTCCCATAATAAATGTCCAATAAATTACTCTATTAAAAAGGGAGGTACAAGATGAAATATACAGCCACAAGCTCTTTGCAGGAAACATACCTAATACAAAATGAATTAAAAGGCTGAAAATAAAGAGGTGAAATAGAAATCTCAGACAATTGGCAAAGGCAACAAGAACAGCAGAAGTGGTGATATAAATAACATATAAAAGAATGTACAAAATCTTTGACACCAAATATAAACATCTTTAACACCAAATTATATAACATCAAGACAAATTAAGGAAAACATCACAGAAATGTAAAGATAACTTGATAAATTCTCAATTTTAATGAAGGACATGAACACATTTTTCTCAGAAATCAACAAACTAAATATATAAAAATAAATTAATAAATGAAAGATTGAATAAAGTAATCATAAAGCTTTATTTATAGCCATATATTAAACTTTATATCTAACCAAGAGAACCCTTCCTTTTAAAGTGTCCAAGGGGGGCGCCTGAGTGGCTCAGTCGGTTAAGCGGCTGCCTTCAGCTCAGGTCATGATCCCTGGGTCCTGGGATTGAGCCCCGCATTGGGCTCCCTGCTCGGCGGAGAGCCTGCTTCTCTCTCTCCCTCTGTCTGCTGTTCTGCCTACTTGTGCTCTCTCTCTATCTCTGTTAAATAAATAAATAAATAAATAAATAAATAAATAAATAAATAAAATAAAAATAAAAATAAAGTGTCCAAGGGATATTTATAAAAATTGACCATACATTAATTAAGAAATTCTCCAAAGCAGAAATTATGTATTTCCTGTTTATACAGTATATTAAACTAAAAATTTAAAAAGAGAATAATTATAAAATAAAAGTTTAATTTGATCTTAAATTTAATTTAATCTTTAATTATAAAGAAACTTGTCTACATTAGCATCAAAATTTAACAAAATATGTGCAATACTTATACACAGAAAAAACAAAACATTGCTAAAAGAAATGGAAAATGTGAATAAGGGGATAGATAGACTATGTTCATGGATTAGAAGACTCAATGTTATTAAGATGTAAATTCTAGCCAAAAATATACTTATTAATAGAAGTATTTAACATTGGGATGCCTGGGTGGTGCAGTCAGTTAAGCCTCCAACTCTTGATTTTGTCTCAGGTCATGATCTCGAGGTGGTGAGATCTAGCCCCCGTGGGGCTCTGGCTCAATATGGAGTCTGCTTGAGTTTCTCTCTCCCTCCCCATGCACTCTCTCTTTCTCTATCTCAAATAAATAAATAAATCTTAAGAAAAAATGTTTAACATTAAATGAGCCAAGGAGTTAAAAGAGTACATTATAGCTCACATAAGGAGTGCCTGGGTGGATCAGTGGTTAAGCCTCTGCCTTCAGCTCAGGTCATGATCCCAGTGTCCTGGGATTGAGCTCCACATTGGGCTCCCTGCTCAGTGGAGAGCCTGCTTCTCCCTCTCCCCCTGCCCCGCCCTACCCCACTCATGCTATCTATCTCTCTCTCTCACTCTGCACTCTCTCTCTCAAATAAATAAATAAAAGCTTTAAAAAAATAAATATTAAAAAAAGCTCACATAATATAAGAAGAAAAAAGTAATAGATATGCAAGGAAAACAAACTAAACAAAAAGATGGTCTGATCAGTAAAACACAATGCTAGTTATTTTAAAGATAAAGTAGACAACCATAGGATATTGTGATAAAGGAAAAAGGAAAATGGATTAAATATTAGGAATAAGAAAGAAGGTATAACTATTGATACATATTTACATTGTTTTTTGAGAGAGAGAGAGCAGGGGTAGGGGCAGAGAGAGAGGGAGAGAGAGAATCTCAGGCAGGCTTCTCACTCAACATTGAACCCAATGTGGGGCTCTATCTCATGACCCCAAGATCATGACCTGAGCCAAAATCAAGAGTCAGATGCTTAACTGACTGAGTCACCCAGGTGCCCCTTACATTTTTTAATACAAAGGAATTGACAGTGACTAGTGTGACTATATAAATGAAATGCATAAAGTTTTAGAAAAACATAAACTACCAATATGACTGAAGAGATAGAAAATGTTACTGATCCAATAACTGTAGATAACAATTGTATGAGTTAGGTGTTATCATTATTTCTTAGTAATATTATAATATCAATATCATTTCCATTTAGAAATTAATATCCTAAGACACAGAAAAGTTAAGTAACTTGCTTAGGTAATACAACCATTAAAAGGTAGAAGTCTGTCTACAAAATCCATAATATTAAGCACTACATTATGCTATTCAAATAAAATTTTTGTTTCATGCCTATCACAAGAAAAATTTTGTGCTCTAACTTAGAAATCACCCTGCAAGTTATACAGAGAGAAGAAAATTTTTTTTTTATCATTTATGCAAGTATATTGGCACAATATGACCCATTTACTTTTAAACATCCCAGAAATTGTTAAATAATTCATTCATCAATTCAAAAAGTATTTATTAAACATCTATTTATCCATCAGGGAAAATGGGCACTGGAAAGCCAAAGGTGATTAAATCACAATTCTTGCCCTTCAGAACTCTCAGTTTAAGGCAGAGTTAATTTACGTTGTCCTATTAATGTTTTAATACTATGGTGTAAGAATGGCAGTAATAATAACAATGTGAAGCAATTTCAGTAAGTGAACAAAGAAAGGATTAACTATGTGTGGAAATTGGGAAATATCCATAATTTTCTGGACATCTACTGAGTTCTAGGCAAAAATAATCTGATAAAGATAACTTATCAAGAAGCCCTAAAAATATCTAAAAATTATAAAATATGCCTAACATCCCTCACAATGCAAAAGAAACCTGCCATAGATGAAAGCCAGAGACTGGAAATTGTAATTTTTCTTCATTGTAAGAACTAATTTGTTTTGAAGACTGGCCTGTCAACTATTTACCTGAAGGCACTTTACATATGTTAATGTATTAATCTCCACAACAATGTTATGAGGTAGACATTTTTACCCATTTTACAGATGGGATAACTGAGGCCCAGAGACACTATCTCTCTCTAAAGAATATAAAACTACAACAAACAGAAGAGCAAGACCTAAACTCCAGATTATTCTTCTTGTGTCTGTGATATAATAATGGTGGGGGCAGTGCAAGCAGATGATATTGTTCTAAGTTGATGATACTAGAGAAAGTTATGGGAATTACAGAAAGGGAGCTCCTTTAGAGTGAAAACCAAACTGGACCAAATGGAATATGATGAACAGACTAAAGGTGGAAAAGGTCTGGGAGAAAGTTCCAGATTCTGGGGTGGAAAAGAGGAAGAAATGGGATATTTGCTGTTCCAAAGTATACACTGTCTCCAAGAAGGAAGTTGAGACTTTATAAGAATATTTGATATATGAAAGAGAAAACCTGGCGGGAAGGCAGGTAGCCAGAGGAGAGTGACCAGGGGCAGATCTGGAAGACTAGTTTTGTAGACATGACTGCTTTGCCTAAGGTTTATTTTGCTTATCCTCACCTGGGTGGGAATGAGGCTATGTTTAAAGAGACTTTGTTATGTTCAGCTGTGAGTGTAAGCAGCTCTGCTTAGAATAAGACTTTATTATAAAAGCAGCTTTTAGCCAGGAGAGTGGTTGTTTGAGAGAGTTATTTAAGCCAGGGATCTTTGTTTTTTTCTGGGGGAATCAGGGACTCCTGACTAAAGGGGGACTTCCTAGAGGGCAGGGAATGGGAGACTCTGGAGAGGAAGCAGGGGTAGGATGAACAGGACTGGCCAGTGAGATTGGTGGGGTTTCCAGGTTTCCCTCTTGAGTGTGCACCTCCGTCCATCAGCAGAGCATTTGGTCAGGAATAAAGGTTGCTTAGAATAGGAGAAAGGCCTATAGGCAAAGGAGGGGTTCCTGCTGCTAGTGGTCTTAGAGTCCTCTTCTAATAATGCATCTGCATTGAGATTAGATTTGGAGTATTAATAAGCCCATTCCTCTTGAGGTTTTTGAAGCAGCTTTTACATTATTACATCTCTTATTTTAGAACCTAATCTTTAAATTTTTTCTTTTTTTAAAAATTTATTTATTTATTTATTTATTTATTTATTTATTTATTTATTTATTTATTTAGAGCAGGGGAAAGGGCAGAGAGAGAGGGAGAGAGAGAGAGAGAATCCTCAAGCAGACTCCCCGTGAGCACAGAGCTGGACACAGGGCTCAAGTCCACGACCCTGTGATCATGACCTGAGCTGAAATCAAGAGTCAGATGCTTAACTGACTGAGCCACCCAGGTGCCCCTTAAGCTTTTTTCTACCTTCAGGACAAGGGCCAGATACAATGATAAGATAAAGTTTGATTTGGCCTTTCCTTTTCCAGTTCATGCAACTGCCTTTCTCAGATACACTCTGCCAAGTGCCTAGAATACTCATTATACTTAGCCTCCTGTCATTACAACTGATTGTCCCTTGTCCATTCCCTTGGTAATCCCACTGCGGGGAGAATCCTTACAGGTGTTGGAGGATGATAACAGTATTTGAATTTTGCCTAGTGGGCCTGTTTGCATTTTAAGTAAAGATACCTGAAGCCAAAAGATCCTTGATGTGCAAGTAATCTTTAAATGAAGAATTTCACGTACCCAGGTAGGCTATGGCAGAGATTTGTAAAGTCAAAAAAAATTTTTTTTCCTGGAAGCCTTTTTTTTTAATCTACAAAAACTGAGAGAAATTGATATGAATTTTTTTACAGGCCCTAAGGGAACTAACACTGTTTTGATCTGCATTATATAGTATTGGGAAAATACATTCCCTCCAGATGTACCCCTAATTCTGATACAAAGGATTACTACTACAAAGCTCCATAACTCATCTGTGCATAAGGCTAGCTCTAGCTACTGCCATCAGATACATGATGCAAAGAATGCCAACAACTCATTTTACCACCCTCTACTTTGAGGTCAAGAGAAGCCATATGATCCTCCACTATAGAATTTTCAGGAGAGACATGAGAACATAATTCAACAGACTGTATAGCTTTCCTTTTTTACATTGGAATAGCTTTTCTTTATTTTGGGAGGAAATTCAGAAAGGTGATAGCTGTGACAAGTCAGCCATTAAATTAAAATGGCCATCTGTTTAAAAAAAAAAAAAAGCATTTTCAGAAGATCAGGGAGAACTATAACAATACAGCCAGTTTTGATATTTTTAGTAATTGTCATTCTTATTGGAATAATTTCTTTCTGTCATTCTTCAAAGCACAGTATATTCCTTTTTTTTCTTCATAAGCACATACACTCTTATTGAACCTTTCATAAAACATGACACATTTCTATCCAATTGTTTCCCTTTTCCATTCCCAAATTAACCTTTAATGATCTCACCATTACTAACAATTTAAAGGTAATTCCCTGATTAACATTCTTCTTATCAAAATGATCATTTCCCAATAACAGATGGTATCAAGCCTAATATCAATTATTATTTGGGGAAAGTTTTTTTTCTTCTAATAAAATGAGGCCAAATTAATTAGTTAGTGAGCCTCTACCATGTGTTTACCTTTGAATGACAAAGTGGGAAGATGAAAGAAATTCATAGTTTCTGAGTGTCTGCTATGGCTTTAGCATTTGAACATAAATAACCTCACCTGAAGTTCAGAGTACTTCCCAAAGTTATATAGATACATAGCTTTGAAGTAATAGATTCAGGGTTCAAGTTCAAATCTGTATAATTTGAAGATTGAGAAAACACTCAGCAAAATATCTGCCTCCAGGTATAGGAAAATATCTTACAGTGAAGAAAGCTGGGGGTATGACTAGATAGCAAATATAATGCCTCAGCAATCCAAAAACAGTTCAGATGAATGTGTAAAAGAAAGAATATGTCCGGATCATTTGCGGGGAGGTGGAGCAAGATGGCAGAGGTGTAGGAGCCCTAAATTTCATCTGGTCCCAGGAATTCAGCTAGATAGGGATCAAACCATTCTGAACACCTACGAACTCAACAGGAGATCGAAGAAAAGAATAGCAGCAACTCTTGGAACAGAAAAGCGACCACTTTCTGGAAGGTAGGATGTGTGGAGAAGTGAATCCGAGGCGATATTCGGGAAGATAGATGGCGGGGGTAGGGGGCCTCCGTCAGCTGCTACCGGCAAGTGATAGAGCCGCGGAGCACAAAATCAGAACTTTTAGAAGTCTGCTCTGCTGAGGGATGTCGCTCCAGTGGCTAAGCTGGGGGTGGAACCCTCGCTGGGACAGTGTGGTCTCAGGATCCTTGGAGTCACAGAAAGACCAGGGGTGCCTGAGTGTGGCAGAGCTCCCAGGTATCGGAGCTGGGAAGCCGTCTGCAGAGACAGAGCCAAGGAGCGGCTCTCAGCTCAGGGTTGCCATAAACCATGATCCATGGCACAGTTGGGCCACTGCTCTTCCAGCAGGGACCCAAAAAGTGGCAGATCTGGGGAGACTCCCCTTCCTCCCCCAGGAGGAGCAGTGCGGGAGCGCACCACAGGGATCTGCTGGGTTTGGAGACTCCACACGGGGTCATGAGCCAGAGATAGGAATGCTCGGTCACAGGCTGGGTGAGCACGGAGTGCGGCCGGAGACTGGGGAGGTGGGAGTGAGTGACTGCTTTTCTCTGGGGGTGCACTGAGGAGTGGGGCCCCGAGTTCTTGGCTCCTCCAGGGCAGAGATTGGGAGGACTCCATTTTCCCTCTTGTCCTCCAATCCTGTATGGAAAGCTTGCAGGGAACAAATGCTCCTGGGAGCAAACCCAAGCTTAGCCTGGCCCCGGCAAGGGCAGGGCAATTCCACCTCCAGCAAAGACATCTGAAAACCACAGCAATAGGCCCCTCCCGCAGAAGATCAGCAAGAACAGCCAGCCAAGACCAAGTTTACCTATCAAAGAGAACGGCAGAACTCCAGCGCTAGGGGAATACTGCACATAGAATTCATGGCTTTTTCCCCATGATTCTTTAGTCTTTCAAAGTTAATTTCTTTCTTTCCCTTTCTTTTCTCCCTGGTTTCAGGTCTCTTCTGATATGTTTAGTGTATATTTTTCTGGGGTCAATATTACCCTGTTAGCATTTTGTTCTCATTCATTTATTCTCCTCTGGACAAAATGATAAGATGGAAAAAATCACCTCAGAAAAAAGAACAAGAGGCAGTACCAACTGCCAGGGACCTAATCAATATGGACATTAGTAAGATGTAGGAACTAGAGTTCAGAATGACGATTTTAAAGCTATTAGCTGGGCTTGAAAAAAGCATGGATGATATTAGAGAAACCCTTTCTGGAGAAATAAAAGAACTAAAATCTAACCAAGTCAAAATCAAAAAGGCTATTAATGAGGTGCAACCAAAAATGGAGCCTCTAACTGCTAGGATAAATGAGGCAGAAGAGAGAATTAGTGATATAGAAGACCAAATGATGGAGAATAAAGAAGCTGAGAATAAGAGAGATAAACAACTACATGATCAGAAGGGCAGAATTTGAGAGATAAGTTATACCATAAGACGAAACAATATTAGAATAATTGGGATCCCAGAAGAAGAAGAAAGAGAGAGGGGGCAGAAGGTATATTGGAGCAAATTATAGCAGAGAACTTCCCTAATTTGGGGAAGGAAACAGGCATCAAAATCCAGGAGGCACAGAGAACCCCCCTCAAAATCAATAAAAATAGGTCAACACCCCAACATCTAATAGTAAAACTTACGAGTCTCAGAGACAAAGAGAAAATCCTGAAAGCAGCTCAAGACAAGAGGTCTGTAACCTACAATGGTAGAAACATTAGATTGGCAACAGACCTATCCACAGAGACCTGGCAGGCCAGACAGGACTGGCATGATATATTCAAAGCACTAAATGAGGAAAATATGCAGCCAAGAATACTGTATCCAGCTAGGCTGTAATTGAAAATAGAAGGAGAGATAAAAACTTCCAAGACAAACAAAAACTAAAGGAATTTCCAAACATGAAACCAGCCCTACAAGAAATATTGAAAGGGGTCCTCTAAGCAAAGAGAGAGCCTAAAAGTAACATAGACCAGAAAAGAACACAGAAAATATACAGTAACAGTCACCTTACAGGCAATACAATGGCACTAAATTCCTACCTTTTTTTTTTTTTTTAAGATTTTATTTATTTGACAGAGAGAGATACAGTGAGAGAGGGAACACAAGCAGCGGGAGTGGGAGAGGGAGAAGCAGGCTTCCCGCGGAGTGGGGAGCCCAATGTGGGGCTCAATCCCAGGACCCTGGGACCATGACCTGAGCCGAAGGCAGACGCTTAATGACTGAGCCACCCAGGCGCCCCTTAAATTCCTATCTTTTAATAGTTACCCTGAATGTAAATGGGCTAAATGCCCCAATCAAAAGACACAGGGTATCAGATTGGATAAAAAAACAAGATCCATCAATATGCTCTCTGCAAGAAACTCATTTTAGACCCAAAGATACCTCCAGATTGAAAGTGAGGGGGTGGAAAACCATTTACCATGCTAATGGACACCAAAAGAAAGCTGGGGTGGCAATCCTTATATCAGACAAATTAGATTTTAAACCAAAGACTATATTAAGAGATGAAGAAGGGCACTATATCATACTTAAAGGGTCTATCCAACAAGAAGATCTAACAATTGTAAATATCTATGCCCCTAACATGGGTGCAGCCAATTATATAAGCCAATTAATAACAAAATCAAAGAAACACATCGACAACAATACAATAATAGTGGGGGACTTTAACACCCCCCTTCACTGAAATGGACAGTTCATCTAAGCAAAAGATCAACAAGGAAATAAAGACTTTAAATGACACACTGGACCAAATGGACTTCACAGATATATTCACAATATTCCATCCCAAAGCAACAGAATACACATTCTTCTCTAGTGCCCATGGAACATTCTCCAGAACAGATCACATCCTAGGTCACAAATCAGGTCTCACCTGGTACCAAAAGATTGGGATCATTCCCTGCATATTTTTGGACCACAGTGCTTTGAAACTAGAATTCAATCACAAGAGGAAAGTTGGAAAGAACTCAAATACATGGAGGCTAAAGAGCATCCTACTAAAGAATGAATGGGTCAACCAGGAAATTAAAGAATAATTTAAAAAATTCATGGAAACAAATGAAAATGAAAACACAACTGTTCAAAATCTTTGGGATACAGCAAAGGCAGTCCTAAGGGGAAAGTATATAGCAATACAAGCCTTTCTCAAGAAACAAGAAAGGTCTCAAATACACAACCTAACCCTACACCCCCACTATTATTGATGCTTTGTTGTTAAGCACAGACTTGTTAAGGATTATAATGTTTTTCTAGAATTAGCCTCTTTATTATTAGGCAGTGTCCCCCTTATCCCTGATAACTTTCCTTGTTCTGGAATCTGCCCTGGCTGAAATGAATATAGTTATTCCTACTTTCTTTCAGTGAATGTTAGCATTGTATTTCATCTACTTACCTTTAATCTACATATGTCTTTATATTTAAAGTGTTTCTTATAGACAATATATAGTTGGGTCTTGTTTTGTTGCTGTTTTTATTGTTGTTGTTGTTTTGCTCTAATCTAACAATCATAGTCTTTTAATTGGTGCATTTAGACAATTGACATTTAACATGATTACTGATATAACTGAATTAATATCTACCACTGTTTTCTATTTGTTGCTCCCATCCTTTTCTCTATTTTTATCTTTCATTCTTTTTCTGCCTCTTGTGGTTTTAACTAACAGTTTATATGATTCCATTTTCTCTCCTTTCTTAGCATACCAGTTGCACTTCTTTTTCTTACTTTTTCTCGTGGTTACTCTAGAGTTTGCAATATACATTTACTATTAATCTAAGTCCACCTCAAATTACACTTCATGGGTGGTGCAAGTACCTTATAATAACAAAATAATCCTAATTCCTCCCTCCCATCTCTCATATCATTGATGTCATTAATTTACTTCTGTATAAATATACATAAGAATGTACATGCACACACATATATATATACATATGCATACATAATACATTGTTGTTATTATTATTTTGAAGAAACTATTATCTGTTAGATCAATTAAGAATAAGAAAAATAAAAGGTTTTATTTTAACTTCACTTCAATGCTCCTCCTTTCTTTTTGCAGATCCAAGGTTCTACCTGTATCATTTTGTTTCTTTCTAAAGAAGTTCCTTGGGGCCTCTGGGTGGCTCATTTGCTTAAGCATCTGACTTTGGCTCAGGTCATGATCCCAGAGTCCTGGGATCAAGCCTCACATTGGGCTCCCTGCTCAGTGGGGAGTCTGTTTCTCCCTCTCCCTCTGCCTCTCTCCCCACTTGTGCTCTCTATCTCTTTCTCTCTCAAATAAATAAACAAAATATTAAAAAAAGAAAGAACTTCTACCATTTCTTGCAAGGTAGGTCTCCTGGCAACAAATTCTCTCAATTTTTGTTTGTCTGAGAAAAATCTTTATTTCTCCTTTACTTTTGAAGGATAATTTTTCAGGGTGCAGAATGCTAGATTGGTAGTTTTTTTCTCTCAACACTTTAAATGTTTACTCTACTCTCTTCTTGCTTGCATAGTTTCTGAGACATCATATGTTATTCTTATCTTTGTTCCCTTACAGATAAGATGCTTTTCTTCTGATGTCTTTCAGGATGCTTCCTTTATCTTTAATTTTCTAAAGCTTGAAAACGATATGTCTACCTATAGCTTTTTGAGCATTTATCCTGCTTGATGTTCTCTAAACTTCTTGAACCTGTTTTTACAGTAAGTAGCCTTACTTTTCTTCTCTATAAAATTCTGCTGATGTCTTTTCCAGGTTTCCCTCAGTAGCCACATCTTGAGAGTCTTCACTGAATCCTTCCTGGTTATAGTTTCAGACATTCCACAAAACCTGAACAGTAAACATTAAAGCTTATCAAGAGTTATTGATCATTTAAACCTCTTATATCAAACTGATATTTTTCTTCCTGTGAATTGTCATTCATTTAATTCGGTAATTGCTGCTTTCTAACTATTCATAAATAATTATTTAATTTTTGCCACTTAAAATTGTGTATGTTAATCATAATAATATTACAAATAAATTTTAAAATTCTCAGAAAAAGAATTGGTCTAATGCCATTTAGTACAGCATTTTTAGGAACTCTGGAAAATTGATTAAATTTCATTGTTAATTTATTTATATCTGTTTTGAAATAAATTTATAAATTATAAACTTACATTTATTTATATATATTTTTAAAGATTTATTATTATTTATATATTTTTTAAAGATTTATTTATTTGAGAGAGAGAGAGAGCCAGGGAGAGGGACAGAGGGAGAGGGAGAGAAGCAGACTTCTTGCTGAGTGAGGAGCCCTATGCAGACTTGATCCCAGATCATGACTTGAGCTGAAACCAAGAATTGAATGCTCAACTTACTGAGCCCCCCATATGCCCCTATTTATTTATTTATTATTTTTTAAATATTTTATCCATTTGTCAGAGAGACAGAGAAAGAGAACACAAGCAGAGGGAATGTCAGGCAGAGGGAGAAGCAGGCTCCCTGCTGAGCAAGGAGCCCAATGTGGGACTCAATCCCAGGACCCTGGGACCATGACCTGAGCTGAAGTCAGATCAACCACCTGAGTCACCCAGGCATCCCTCTTTATTTATATTTTTAAATTTTATTTTATTTTTTATAACTGGCTAAAATTTATAAATTACATACAGTAAATGCACAGTTTTTAAGTGTTCACTTTTGGCCATTGTGTACACTGCCCAAAGTAGGAAACTGGACATTTCTTTCACACAGAAATTTACCTTGTGTTCCTTTCCAGTTAAATGTTTTTCTTCCCCAAGAGAACCACTTTCTGATTTCTGTGTTAAGAACTGTAAAGTATATATAACTTTACCATTCTTGAAAGCTAGTAAGTTATCCTGCCACTGTTTCACAGATTCTGACAGAAGACATGAGTCATAGTAACTGTGAAACAATTTTGGATTCCAAGCAAAGAAGGCATGAAAACTGATTAGAGCCATTAAAGCAAGGACAAGGATGAAAACCTTTTAAGAGTTAGTGAACAAATGATAGAAGCATTCAAAGAAACATCATGGATTGTGTTATGGACAGAATGTGTCTCTCCTCTAATTTCTATGTTAAAGTCCTAGTGCCCAAAGTGATGGTATTAGGAGGTGGAGCCTTTTGGAGGTAACTGGATCAAGAGGTGAAGCCCCATTAGTGAGATTAGTGCCCTTTTAAGAAGAGACTCAGGAGCTTGCCCAGGCTCTCTACTTTCTATTATGTGGGATAAAATGACAAATCGGTAGTCTGCAACCAGAAGAGGGTCATCATCAGAACCCAACCCTGCTGGCACCCTGATCTCAGACTTTCAGTCTCCTGACTGATTGGTGTGATGTTCACCAAATGACTTCTGAGATTCTTATTTTCATTCTTTGATACTAATTCTTATTTTGAACTACATTAATTTAAAAGGCAAGGGTCCAATTTAGCATATTACAAATTTAGACATATGTGAGATGATAATGTTTTTTATGAAAAAGATTTTTCACTTTACACATTAATATAAAAGTGGTCTATAAATGACCAAGACTAACAGCCCATGTTGAGACAGACCTAAGCTGAGGCAATTGTCATCAATCATGGGGAGGGTTGCTCAACACACACACACACACACACACACACACACACACACACGTATGTATATATTCATTTATTTTATTTTCCTATAGTTTAATGATCAATTTTGCTATTTTTATATTACAGAATGGATTTCTACCACCTTGTTAGAGAAAGTCAATTGTTTTTTTTTTAAGATTTTATTTATTTATTTGAGACAGAGAGAATGAGAGAGACAAAGAGCACATGAGAGGGGGGAGGGTCAGAGGGAGAAGCAGGCTCCCTGCCGAGCAGGGAGCCCAATGCGGGACTCGATCCCGGGACTCCAGGATCATGACCTGAGCCGAAGGCAGTCGCTTAACCAACTGAGCCACCCAGGTGCCCCGAAAGTTAATTGTTTTTTAAGCTGAGTGTCCAGGTGACACAGTCCTGACCACTTATACATAAGTAGATGTCAGTGGGTGGAGCTTTCTTGAAGCTTTTTAAAAGAATCTGATTTAGCTGGTTTGTCCAAATGGAATTATAATTAGAGAAATAGCTTCATTATCAGAAATTAATTTAAAAAGGCCAGAAGGCTCTCCTTAAGAAAAAAAAATCAGCACTTAACATGAAAATCTAATGGAAAGAAACAGAAAAGAGCCTGGGGGAAAATGTCAAGTGATGGATTTGTGGGCATTTACTAAAGCAGAGGAAATACACAGCAAAAAATTTCCTACACAGAAATTCTTTTATTTATTTATTTTTTTCCAGAAATTCTTTTAGATGAAAATTGTTAATTCTGTTTTTCATATCTTATTTCATTATTTTTGTGTGGTTTATACTGGCTCTTCTTGCTGAGGTTTAAATTCACAGAGTCCTTTTTTCCAGCCCCAGAATGTATCAGGAGGGTATCTCTTACCCCTCCCAAAGTTGTAGACATAGCAACAATTATATTCCAGTCTGAGGACTGTGTTGAAGTGACTTCTCTCCCTTCTCAGTATTGCCAAAATAGCTGACTCCTGGTTCTAGTATTTGATTTATGAATTCTTTTTGCAGTTAGAATTCTTTCTTCAATCGGGTATGAAGGATTTTAGCCTCCTTTTTTTTTTTTTAAAGATTTTATTTATTTATTTGAGAGAGAGAGAGAATGAGAGACAGAGAGCATGAGAGGGAGGAGGGTCAGAGGGCGAAGCAGACTCCCCGCTGAGCCGGGAGCCCGATGCGGGACTCGATCCCGGGACTCCAGGATCATGACCTGAGCCGAAGGCAGTCGCTTAACCAACTGAGCCACCCAGGCGCCCTTTTAGCCTCCTTTTTCACAGAAGAGCTGATTCAATCAAGCAAAAGTTAAAAATCAAAGCAATACATTTGTGTGACAATGATTAAATTTGGAGTTTTTTTTACTGGCGGCCTGAGCAGCTTTGGCAGTGCTGGTTCTGCTCTGATAGCAACTCTGCTCTAAGGGAATGGATTCCCTGTACTGTCACTCGGGGCCTCCGTGCCAGCCACCTGCATCTAGAATTGTGGTCTAGTGAAGAGATACTGTGGAGCAATAAACAAGTTAGTTCTTTTATCTAATTTGTGGCACCTAAAAGGGAATTGCTGCTTCTTCCAGTTAAAAACCAACCTGTAATTTAAGATGAAATCAGGAACTTTTTTTTTTTTTCATTTGCCAGCAAAACAAAGACACTGACTAACAGTTGCCATGTACCAGTCAATCCCCAAACACAGTGGCTTAAAGCAACAACTATTCATTTAGCTCACGTATCTTCCAATTGGCAATTTGGGCTGTGATCAGCTGCATGGTTTTTCTGGGCTAATTATGTGTGAATGGTCTGCTGCTGGGTTGGTTGGGGGCTGGTTGTCCATGATTGCCTCAGCTGGGACAGCTTCTATCTTCATATGGGCATCTCTCACCTTCAGCCATCTAGCCTGGTCTTGTACACATGGTCGTGGCAGAGTTCTGAAAGATATTGTTACATGCAAGTCCTCAGGAGATGTAAGCTTGGACATGGCGCACTGTCATTCCTATCACATTCTCCTCACAGGCCAGGCCAGGTCAGATATACAGATGAGAAAATAGCCTCGGCCTTTTGAGGGGAGGAGCTGAAAATCACATTGAAAAGGGCATGGATACAGAAAGTAGCAAGGATTGTGGTCACTTTTTTTTTTAAGATTTTATTTATTTATTTGATTGGGAGGGAGCATCAGAGGGAGAGGGAGAAGCAGACTCCCCACTGAGCAGGGAGCCAACCCCCAGATCCCCCTCAGGTTGGAACAGGGTGTTAGCAATGGACCCTGAGATCATGACCCAAGTGGGAAGGCAGATGTTTAACGGACTGAGCCACCCAACCACCCCCCGGATTGTGGTCATTTTTGCAAACTACCACTCTTTGCCATTGGCCAGGAAGATTGACTGCAGATCAACACTGAAAAAACTGATTTCGGTTGAGTGCAGCAACTTAGCTAATATCGCATTCAGGTAAGAGATTACTTACGTGGTGTGGGGCAGGTATGAGTCAGAGAAGTATCTACATGCTGATTTCTGCTTTGTGAGCAGGTTGTACTTCTAAATCATGTTGTTTTGTTGTTTCTGTTTTATTGAGGGAAAACGAAATATTTCTAACATATAGCAGCATGCAACTCCATGCTTCAGTTGGCATTTAATAAAAATTTCCTTGAAACAAGAGAAAAAGATGAGAAAGACCTTCAGACAATCAAGACTGTTCTACTAGATTAGCTTCTTCATGTTGCAAATCTGTCAAGTCTATGATTCATTCAGATAGCACTTGTTTTTGGTATAATAATGAAATTATTGCTTTAGTCTACTGCATTCTCCTCTATTATTATTTTGTTCAAGCAAGATACTGTGCTGAATTGAGCCATGAAATGAACTGTATTGAACAACATCAACACAAAAATGTTCTGAGGTGTCATTTGAATTTTCATGTTTGTTCAATTCTTTTTACAGTTATTACCTTGATAATAACGTAATGTTTTCTTTATTAGATATCAAATCATAGAAGACAACAAAGAGGAGTTAAATTAGCATAGTTTAATGTTACAAAGGAATCAACAACATCGATAAAAGCAGTGGGCACTACCAGATGTCCCAGTTCCATTCTTTTACAATGCAGTAGCTGTTAACTCTTCTTAATGCATTGCTGCAATAACCAAGGATCATTCTTCAGCCTGAAAACATGACATTTGGAGGCAGGTGAGGTTATCAGGGGAAGGGAATCTGAGCTGTTAGAAAGGTTGAGTTAGGTGGGCTTGGTGCCTCTAGGAACAGCATGCTCATTGCTGTGGCTGGAGAAATATGAGTTGGGGGATAAAGGAGGAGAATAGATCAAAGAGGCAAAGGGCAGGGCTGAGGGCAGACCATAAAGAAGTTGTAGACTGCTGTAATGATTTTGACTTTTACTCTGAGATATGAGAAGCCAATTACAGAGTTGTTAGCAGAAGATTGAAATGATTTGTTTTTATTTATAATAAGATCACTTTGCCTGCTCTGTGGGAATAGAGAGTAGTATAATAAGATCACTTTGCCTGCTCTGTATGTGTTGGAGAGTAGTAGTAGATAGACAGCTATATAATAGAACCTGGGAGATGAATTAGGAATTATACTTTTTTTTTTCTTTCAAATCCATTCCTTGCCCTTCCTCTGATCAGATTTATATATTAGAGGTCTAATCCTTGAAAAGTATATTTCCCAGGCTACTTTGCTAACAGGTTTCAAAGCTAAATTTGATCAAAGAGAAGCACTGTCGTGAAGTTAAAGGCAGAAAGAAAGGAAAACCAGGGTATTGCTCCCTCTCTTTATTGGCTCTGGGTTGTGTCTCTAGTGTCTGTTGCACATGCTCCATGTTTAGTCCCTGTTGGGCAGACCACTCTGGTAGCTACTTTGTTTGGGTAATCTTGGATCTTGGGTTCCAGTAAAACTAATTTTAAGGGTAGAGTAGCTGTTGTCTATAATAATTGTCTGGGTTATCTAAACTCTTCTGCTTGTTCTTTCAGGTATTCTAACATTTTTGTAAATAATTGGCTTCTATTCATACCCCCAAATAGATTCTGTTAATCCACTGGATCTTAATTAATAGAGTGGACTATTATAATACATAAGACTAAAGATGATGGTGGCTTGGAACAGGGTGGTAGCAATGGAATTAATAAAAGTCATTAGATTCAAGATATATTTTGTAGGTAGAGTGAACACGATTCCTGATAGACTTTACGAGTGTTGTGAGAGAAATAATCAAAAATGACTGTTTTGCCTGATAAATTAAAAATAGTGTAATATCCAATAACTAAAATGAGAAAGATGTAAATAAAGCAAGAGTACAATGGAGGAAATCAGGAATTCAGTTTTGGGCATGCTATGTCTGAGATGTCTATTACATACTTCACTGGAGATGTCAAAATTTCAAGTTGTGTGTGTGTGTGTTTGTGTGTGTGTGTTTGTGTGTGTGTGTGTGTGTATGCATTGGAAACTCAGAAGAGGGGTCCAAACTGGGGATATAAATTTGGATAACAATTTTTTATAGTTATTCAAAGTTATGAGACTGGAGGAGATTATCCAAAAAAATAAGCATATATAAAAAAGAGAAGACTACAAAAAGTGAATGAGAGCTCCATTTACTGCAATTTCAATTATTTAAAATTGTATAAATCAGTGATGTCCAAAACAACTTCCTGCTGTGGTGGAAATGTCTTATGTCTGCACTATCAGACATAGAAACTGTGTTAGTTTTATAGTTCTACCATAATAACTTATTTCAAATTTGGTGGCTTAAACACACAAATTTAATATCTTGCAGTTTGGTAGGTTCGAAGTCCAGCATAGTTTCACTTGGCTAAAATCAAGGTGTGAGCAGAATAAAATTCCTTCCTGGAGGCTTTCATAGAGAATCCACCTGTCCTAGCTTCTAGAGATTACCTGCATTCTTTGGCTCTGCTCCCCTCCTGAAATAACTAAGCCAATGAAGCTTGTTGATTCCTTCTCACATCTCATTACTTTGATCTTTTCTTCTGCCTCCTGATTCTACTTTTAAGGATCCTTCTGATAATATTGAGCCCACTAAGATAATGCAGAATAATATACCTAAATCAATGTCAACTTAATCACATCTGTAAAATCACATTTGCCTTGTAGGGTAACATATTCACAGGTTCTGAGGATTAGGTTGTGGACATAATGTTGGAGGTGGCATTATTCATTTTAGCTGTGTGGCCACTAATACCACATGGTGATTGGGCACTTGAAATATGGCCAGTTCATCTGGGAACATTTTTTTTTACTTTAATTTTAGTTAAATTGAAATTTAAATACCCACATGTGGATAATGGCTGCTTAATTTGGGTAGCATAGATCTAGAGGAATAGGGGAATGAATAGAATAGGGAAATATAGTATGACAACAGACCAGCATTAAGAGCCCATGTGTGGTTTATAGTCCTGAATTTTAAGGAAGACTTTAGCATGATTGTGAGTATTTCTGCAGCCATTATTTAGCTAGTGGTGGCAGCCATACACTTGGTTAGAGGACATGTCATCAGAAACAGATAACTATAATCAAGGAAGAAGAAAATTTGTATTCAAGAAATAGTGATGAGCCAAAAAGCCAGAAAAATGTTCACTTAATTAAATAATTATTGAGGCTGGCACTCCAAAATTTAATATAATTCTTGAGAATTCATAAAACATGATCCACAATGTAATAAGCAATTTTAATAATTTATCGAAATTCAAATAATCCTTGACATTGATGGAAAAATGAATTGAAATGCTTTGTTTCAAATTTAAGGATAACTAATAGAATAATAGAAATAAGATACAGAATTTGCAACTTATTAGAAAGAAGTAACAAAATTAAATACAGAAAAACTTAAAAAAAATTAAAAAACGTGAACAATAGAAAATATAACAAGATGGTGGCAAAAAGCTTTAACATATTGATTAGATAAATTCCTCTATCAAAGACAAAGAACATAATTAGCTCTTTTTAAGAGTCATATTTAAATGACACAGAAAGGTAAAAATTGAGTAGAGCAATCAGAAGGCAGACAATACAGAGATTTCAGCAGAAGCCACTCTTTCCAGTAGAGTTTTGAATTCCAAAGCCTGTGGGGCTTAAAAAAGTTCAAATCAAAATTTCATCTAAAAAGTGGTCTCCAATTAGTAGTTCCCAAGATGGCAGAAACAAATACAAATCTTTTTTTTGCAGGGATGAGGTCCAGTGTAATTGGCTGATTAGCTGCCCATGAGTGTTCTAAAACAAAGCCTAAAAATTTATAAGCCTTTCTTATGCATCCAGAGATTGCATTTTTTGTCTTTTAAGAAAGAAGATCCTTAAAAAAACACATATACAGAAGGACAATAAAACTCTGTGTCTCCACCAATATTAATCAAATTAGTTCTTCCTTTATAATGAAGAAAAAGAAATGATCACCAAAAATTTGCAAAAAGATCAATTACCCAAAAGAGAAACACAACTAGATTATAATTTTTAGTCAAATGTCTCTAAAAGGCTGGTAATTTTGAGGATATGTTGCAAAAATATATATATGATATTTTCATCAAAAAGAAAGATAATTAAGAAATGCCAGGAAAAATCAAAAGCTGAAAAAAAGTGATTTTAATATCAAACAAAGTAAAATGTGGCACAACTCTGAGTGGTCAAAGGAATGTAAGGGTAAAGAATCTACTTGAACTTGATGTTTTCAGAGTCACAGGGATCATGGCATTATGCCTATTGAAAAGAAAGGGTAAATTCTACTACAATACTTGATTCAGGAGTGAATAGTACGTAAGTAAACATAATAATGAAACTATAGTTTGTTTTGAACACTTTGATCAAACTTATGACTAAGCACAGATAAATTAAATGTAATGTTATTGTCCTTTTGATAGGATAATGAAAGTATCTACATGGAAGTTTGAGATGAGAAGAAAATGAAATGGTAGGGTCAATTATATCCTCCCATATACCTACACCGTGGGTAGCTCAGATCCTTGTCTAAAGTCATTTATTGCCGTAAGAAAGATAGGCTTAAGAATATTATTTAAAATTACTAAGGTAACCACAAGGGAGTTAAAAATACCTAGTGTAAAATATCTAGTGTAAAAATGACAAAAGCAAAAAGACATGATGAATAATGTGAGCAAATCCTGATCTTTCAAAGGGAGGAAACAATAGACAATGTCTAAAATTGTTAATCCACAAAATAGAGATATAATTAGTTTATTCAAAGTTAAGGAGATAACCTCCTGCATAGCACAAATAGAAGTGGAAAAAGTAGTTGCCTCTGGGAAGTGTGATTATGGATGTTATAATATTTTATACTGTCAAAATCTGCTTTTAAGAAAGAGGAGCTCTAAAAAGAAAAACTTTTTGTTTGAAATTTGTATCCTCAGAGAATGTCAAGAAATTATTATATCCAAAAAAGAATAGTAGCTATTTGAAAAGATAAAATGTCATAGCTTTTAAAATTTGTTTTTAGTTTTGATTTTCTCTTTAACCTGAAAGTTATTTAGAGGAGTGTTTATTTCAAATTAGGTTTATTTTATTACTTTCTCTTTTTCCCATTAAACTAGAGTCTTATTGTGCTCAGAAAATGTAATGCATTGAAATTCTACTTAGGAGAACTTTTAGAGATTTTCTTTGTAGCTGAAGAGATTTTTGTAATTGTTCTGTAAGACTATAAAAAGAATTGTAAATTATATTTTTTGTCATATGTAAAGATTTCTGAAACCTAGCTGTATTATAATATTATACGGTAATATTGTATAATGTTAGGCTATGCATAATTATTTCTGAGAGTGGTATGGTAAGCTTGGACCATTGTGGCTTTATTTCTTCCTCTACATCTTTATATTTCAAAAGCATGTTGTTTGCAACACAAATACCATAATTATTTCATATTTCATCAAAATAAAATATCTATTTTAGCCATAATCATTTTTTCATACTTAAGACTATTTTTCAGCAGTTTTAGATTTACAGCAAAATTGAGAAGTGCAGAAAGTTCGCATGTACTCCTTGCCTTCACACTTGCGTAGCCTCCCCATCATCAATATGCCCACCAGAGAGGTACATTTGTTAACAAATGATGAACCTATGTTGACACATAATTATCATCCTAAGTCCATGGTTTACATCAGGGTTCCCTCTTGGTTGTACCTCCTAGGGGTTTGATCAAACGTGTAATGACATGATGTATATATCATTATAGTATCATACAGAGTATTTTCACTTCTCTAAAAATCCTCCAGTGTTCGACCTATTCATCCCTCCTCCTTCCCAAACTCTGGCAACTGCTGACATTTTCACTGTCTCATAGTTGTGCCTTTTCCAGCATGTCACATAGAATCACACCACATGTAGCTTTTTCAGATTGACTTCTTTCACTTGTAATATGCATTTGAGTTACCTCCATATCTTTTCATGGCTTGATAGATTCTCTCTCTTCCCTTCTTTCTCTCTTCCTCTCTTCCCCTCTCTTTCCCCCCTCTCTTTTTCCCTTTCTTTCTTTCCCTCTTTCCCTTTCATCTTTCCCCATCTACCTTTCTTTAGCATTGAATAGTATTTTATTGTCTGGATGGACCACTTTATTCATTGGAGGGCACCTGGGCTGTTTCCAAGTTACAAAACTAACCATAAAGCTGCTATAAATATCTATGTGTAGGTAAAACTGTGAACTTTGTGGTGTTTTAAGATGCCTTATTCTCATTCCCTTTTCACCAGCTCTGTGGTAGCCTTAAAAACCAACAGCTTTGCAACTGCAACCATCATAGCCGTGAAAACCACTGGCATAGAAGTCAATGGAGGGGGAAGTAGGGGCTTGAAACTCCCCCCCAAATCCCTACCCATATTATTGGGAAGCTACCTGAAAAGCGCAGTGTTTATCTAGCCATATTCCCAGGGCACATATCTAAAACAATCATTGATAGTTACTTCAAATCATGGTTTCCTGAGGTAGAGATACCATATGGAGCCAATAATCCCTTTGAGGATGATGTTAGTGGATTTTTTATATAACGCCTTTATTATGTTGCAGTATGTTCCCTCTAAACCTACTTGTGTCTTTTTTAATTTGTTGAGACTTGTTCTGTGACCTAATATGTGATTGATTGATTGATTGATTGATTTTAAAGAGAGGGCCATTCTTTTTTTTTTTTTTTAGATTTTATTTATTTATTTGTCAAAGAGAGAGCACAAACAGGGGGAATGGCAGGCAGAGCAGGCAGAGGGAGAAGCAGACCCCCTGCTGAGCAAGGAGCCTGATGCGGGACTCGATCCCAGAACCCTGAGATCATGACCTGAGCCGAAGCCAGACACTTAACCGACTGAGCCACCCAGGTGTCCCCTAATATGTGATTTATCCTGGAAATGTTCCCTGTGCACTTGAAAAGAATATGTATTCTGCTGTTTTAGGGTGGAATGTTCTGAATGAATCTGTTAAATCCATTGGTCCAGTGTTTCATTCCAAGTCACTGTTTCCTTGTTGATTTTCTGTTTGGATGATCTGTCCATTGATGTATGTGAGGTGTTAAAGTCCCCTACCATTATTATATTACTATAAATTAGTTCCTTCTTGTTATTAACTGCTCTATGTATTTGGGTGGTCCCATGTTGGGTGTATAAATAGTTAAAATTATTACATATTATATATCTCCTTGTTGGATTGTCCCCTTATGACACAATCCAACAGACTTTGTTTTGAAGTCTATTTTGTCGGGGTGCCTGGGTGGCTCAGTTGTTAAGCGTCTGCCTTCGGCTCAGGTCATGATCCCAGGGTCCTGGGATCGAGCCCCGCATCGGGCTCCCTGCTTTGCAGGAAGCATGCTTCTCCCTCTCCCGCTCCCCCTGCTTGTGTTCCCTCTCTCACTGTCTCTCTCTGTCAAATAAATAAATAAAATCTTTTTTTAAAAAAAAACTCTATTTTGTCTGATGTAAGTATTGGTACTCTGGCTTTCTTTTGACATCCATTTGCATGATAAATGTTTCTCCATCCCCTCATTTTCAATCTACATGTGTCTTTAGGTCTGAAATGACTCTTGTAGGCAGCATATAGATGGGTCTTGCTTTTGGTTTATTTGTGTGTGTGTGTGTGTGTGTGCATTCCATCACCCTATGTCTTTTGATTGGGGCATTTAGTCCATTTACAATCAAAGTAATTATTGATACATATTTATTGCCATTTTGGTAATTGTTTTGTGATTGCTTTTGTAATTCTTCTCCAATTCTTTCTTCTCTTGCTCTCTTACAGTTTTCTGACTTTCTTTATTGATACCCATGGATTTCTTTCTTTTCATTTTTTGCATACCTATTAGTGGTTTTTGATTTGTGGTTACCATTAGGTTTGTATATAATGTCTTCTGTATATAGCGGTCTGTATTAAGTTGATGGTCACTTAAGTTTGAAATCATTCTTTATTCTTCTCCCCTCCCCTGCCTCATATTTTAGGTATATGATGTCATATTTTACATCCCTTTACTGTGTGAATCCCTTGACTGATTTTTACAGATATACTTATTTTTACTGTTTTTGTGTTTCCTGCTTTTTTTACCCTTACTTATGGTCTTTTCTTTCCACTCAAAGAGTCACCCTTCAGTTCTTGCAGAGATGGTTTCATGGTCATGAACTCCTTTAGTTTTTGTTTCAGAAACTCTTTATTTCTCCTTCTAAACTGAATGATAGCCTTGCTGGATGGAATATTATTGGCTGCATATTTTTCCCATTCAGCACTTTGAATATATTTTGCCATCCTCTTCTGACCTAAACTTTAACTTTTATGCTGAAACATCTGCTGATATCCTTATGGGGCTTCCTAATATGTCGCTGTGTTCTTTTCTCTCGTTGCTTTTAAAAATCTCTTTATCACTACTTTTTGCTATTTTATTAACTACATGTTTTGGTGTGAACCTCCTTGGGTTGATTTTGTTGGGGTGTTTCTGTGCCTCCTGGATCTGGATATCTGTTTTCTTCCCCAGATTAGGGAAGTTTTCAGCTCTTATTTCTTCAAATAAATTTTCTGGCCCCCTTTCCCTCTCTTATTCTTCTGGGATCTCTATAATGTAAATGTTATTATGCTTGATGGAACCTATGAGTTCCCTAAGTCTATTCTCATTTTTGCATACTTTTTTTTCCTCTCACCTGCTCAGCTTGATTACTTCCCATTATTTTGTCCTCCAGGTCACCGATTCATTCTTCAGCTTCCCTAGCCTGCTATTTATTCCATCTGGTATATTTTTAATTTCAGTTATTGTGTTCTTTGTCTCTGATTGTTTCTTTTTTATCTCTTTGTTAAAGGTCTCCCTGATGTCTTCCACTCTTTTCTCAAGTCCAGTGAGTATCTTTATCATCATTTAAATACTGCCAGGCATATTACTTATATCTGTTTTGCTTAGGTCACTTGCTGTGGTTTTGTTCTATTCTTTCATTTAGGACTTATTCCTCTGTCTAATTCTCTGTGTTTGATTTTGTGTGTTAGGAAATTTAGGTAATTTAGAAGTCCACATGTATGTGCAGGACTGTGATCATGTCTAAGAAGTAGCTCAGAGGGCCCAATTCTCTCGCCTATGGTTGACATTGGGTCTACATTAAGCAATGATTGAAGGTTAAGGCAGAGTTATAAATTATCTGCTAGAGTGTTGAAGATGTGCAAAACAAACACAGAGCACCTCAAAGTCTATGGGACTTAGTTGTTCAAGACACTTAAGAAAATCTCTATCTAATCATTAATTCATGACGAAACTAACCAAACAAGTACTTAAGTGGATGCATATAGCAGAGACACAGATCAACTGAATTACTTTGGGAACGTCACAAACAAAAGGAAAGCCATACAAAGAGAACAACCAATAACAAATAGCAATAGCAACAAACTCTGGAAATCAAATGAAAATTAGATCCCTTCACTTTCCAGAGTTTCCAAAATTCATTATTTTAAATGTATGTCTTTTCAAGAAGGCATTACAAGGCACACACAAAAATAAAGCATGACCCATACATAGGGAGGAAACTAGTCAATAGAAATTGCCCCTGAGGAAAGGCCAGACAAAGAACTTAGTAGACAAAGATAGTAAATCAGTTTTATAAATGCCTTTAAGAACTAAGGTTAGCGTATATAAGGAATTAGAGGAAAGTGTGAGAATTATATCTCAAACAAAGAACAAATAGAAACATTAAAAAAGAATTAAATAGAAATAGTTCACTTAAAAAGTAAAATAACTATTAAGAAAAATTTACTGGAGGAGCTTAACAAAAGATCTGAAATGGCAGAAGAAAGAATAAGTGGAATTTAAGATAAATCTTTTGAGATGATTTAATCTAAAAAACAGAAGAAATAAATGAGGAGAAACAAAAAGACATGTGGGACACCATCAAGTATACTGACATACACAAAATGGGATTCCCAGAGGGCGAGGAGTAAGAAAAAGAGGCAAAAAGAGAAAATAAGTTAGTAGTAAAAACTTTTAATGAATCACCAAAAATTAGTACTCATTGTTAAGTGAGGAGATACAAAATAAATATAAAAACCCAACAGTTTTCATATATACAAGTTATTACCAGTGAGATACTATACTGGGAAAATATGTGTAATTCACGATAGTACCTAGTGTACAAAATATATGGGAATAAATAAAAACTTGGAACAAAATATTTATAGTCTATGTAGTAGATTAAATGTTAATGAACATCCAGTAGAAATAAGCATACAATAGAAATGTTACTTATAAATCACGATGAAGACAATAGAAAATAGCAAAGTATAAAAAATTTATCAGATAAATAATTTAAAGTGACAAACCACTTTAAAAGTGTGAAAGATGATCAACTTTGTGAACAAACAGGAAAATACAAATCAAATCCGATCTCATTTTGTGTATAACTGCACTTAAAATATGTAGACACTAGCCACATGTGGCATTTTAAATTTAAAATAATTTAAATTAAATGGAATTTAGGATTTGATTCCTTAATTTGGTAGCCAAATTTCAGGTGCTTAATAGCCATATATAACTAGAGGCTACTGTACTAGCATGGATATAAGACAGGTCTATAATTGCAGTCTGCTTCTCCCTCTCCTTCTATCCCTCCCCCTGCTCGTTTTCTCTCTCTCTCTCAAATAAGTAAATAAAATCGTAAAAAAAATTTATCTAATTTATCTAATCTATTATCTAAAAAAGTAAGTCACAAAACAATATGACTAGTATGATATAGTGTGTGCTTGTGTGAGTATTTGCTTGTGTGTAAGATCTGTGGATATTTGTAACTACAAGGAAATAGGCTCTTAGCAATACCCAGTAAACTTTTATAATGATATAATGGTCAACCTTAGATGGAGTTAAAGATTAAAAAAAGACAATCATATTTTGCTTTTTTTTCCTGCAGAATTAGGTTTTTATTCCTTTTATGATTTAAAAAAAAAAAGAGAAAGAGAGTTTATAGAAGCCAGGTAGCGGTGAAAGCAATGCCGTAAGTAATTTTTCTACCATCATAGAGATTTCCTCCACATCAGGGAAATGGTGTTAAGTAAGCATTGCCACATATGCTAAGAAATTATGAGTATCATACATCATTTGTTCTCAAACATTGTTTCATTTAGATGTGGAATACTCTATATAAGGAATTATATATACTTGAGAAAAAACATTAAAGAATGCTTTCATATTTTCTTTTCTTTTTTTTAAATTTTATTATGTTATGTTAGTCACCATACATTACATCATTAGTTTTTGATGTAGTGATCCACGATCCATTGTTTTCGTATAACACCCAGTGCTCCATGCAGTACAGCTTTCATATTTTCTAATGCAGTACTAAAGACAGTGAATTCAAATAGAATTCATTCCGTGGCTTGATTATAGCTATACCAAAACAGCAGTAGAATGAACTACTATGTAGTTTTTCATGACTGACTGTTATGTATGCTCTTAGCTGTAGGCTTGATTCTTCTCTTGAGGGTTCAGGTGACATATCCACTTATGTAGGGCTATTCTAATACATAGCCAAAATAATGGAAAAGAAATGTGAATAATTATTTTCATAGAAGTGAAGAGTATACCTATATTATTCTAGCTGGGGCCTTAAATCAATTAGTGGAAAAAAGAGATTTCATTGTAACCTCAGAGCTTATAGTTGTGAGGCATCAAAAAAATGTATCCAGTTCTCCTTTTAGTACACACAAACAATTTCTGGTGGGAAAACATTTATATCCTGTACCTCCCCATCCCATCACGTTCCATGTTAATTTTAATATGGAAATTAAATTTTAATATGTTTTTTACAAGATTCACACCTAACATTTGTGGAGACTTTTATTTTACCGTATATATGACAATAAAACAGTAAAACAGTAGAATGTATTTTTAAGATGTCCTTCTCTAAAGCCTTTTCAATATTTCTCTCCCCATTTTGATTTACTGCCCCCCACCACCCTCTCCCCTTAACTCAGCTGTGCCTCTGCATTAGGTTCCCAACACAATGATCCATAAAGACCAGCCCTTCCTTATCCTGGCTTAATGTTTGTTCCAACAAAATTTAATTATCCTGTGTTTTATAACCTCAGAATGTTGATTTCAGCTAGTCTTCTGTTGGGAAGCAATGTAAAACATGGATGGTAACAAAAAAGCCTTTTCTGAGATGTTTATATCTAGGTGTAACCAATATGAGTAAAAACAATGGCAAAACTAAAGAAAGAGAGCCAAAGATGTAAGACCTTTATGGTGGGTTGGGGTGGGGGTGTCTCTGGGTTATAAGAAGACATATTACACAAAGCCCTTCTTAGCACTGAATGGTATTTCAAATTAAGTGTTAAAATTAGTACATCCAATGTGTTCTTTTTGCAGATGTTGAATTTCTCCCGTTCATCATATTTCAACAGATGAGAGGATGGATATATTACTAGCTATAGCATTATTCTTGTCCTATAGACAGTAAGACTCAAAGCATATGACCTCCCAAAGGCATTTCTGTCTAAGAGCAGCAATGGAAAATGGACACTGAAATCCTTAACGTTAGTTATTCAATCTTGTTTTCCAGGATTTCAAGATTATTTGCTAAAGATGCTTTCTTAAAGTACAACAGGAAGTGATTTTGTGAAATTCTGTATTAGTACTAAGAATCACAAAGATTGTTAAGAAAACATATTCATCATTATAAAAGGCTATAGATAGAAATACAAGAACCCCAGAGTTAGAACAGTAACGAATGCTTAGATATCAAGGACTCCTCTTCAAAAGTATACTGAGATTTGGGTAATAAAACCAAGGGGGACTAGGACGAAACATTTTTTTGCTGGCTGTGTCAACAACTAGCTATGTGTTGTCCAAGTCACTTAACTGCATTGGGCTTCTATCATTTGTGGAATGACTCCTTTATATGATTTGTAACATAATGGCAAATGAATAATTGAATTTTTAAAATTTCTCTCAGCTGTACCACTGTATTATGAACTGAGGTTCTGCTTCCTCTCACTACAGAATTTTTAAAATTAAACTTTTTGTGTTAAAATAATTGTGGGTTCACATGAGTTGCAAGCAACATAGAGCCATCCCATCTACTCTTTACTCAGTTTCCTCCAAAGGTAACATCTTATAAAAATATAGTATAATATTACAACCAGAATATTTACACCGATTGAATTAAGATCTATAACAGCTTGCTATGGATTTGATTTTTTAATATTTATCAGATAAAGGGATTAAAATTTTTGAGAGCTTAATGTATGCTGTGTTTTATATGCTTCATTTCATCTAATTCTAATTATAGGCTACTTTAGAGGCCCAGCTGAAAGTGAAGGAGTCAGGTTCAAGGTCTGTTGACATCACAACCCTCATTTTTTCTTTTATAGCATGCTGCCCCCGAGAAAAATCTCCAAGATCTTTCTTATCACTTCACGCGGCATTAAGTTGCACCACACACATCGCTGCATATATATGTGTGTGTTTCCATCAGGAAAATTTTGCTTACGTAGCTTTGCAGAGCCACAGATCTAGGAAGATTTGAAACCTTTCTAGGTCTAGGTCACCCAGCCCATCATCCATTTAGTTAGGATTAAGTTTGTCTTCTGGACTCCCTCTTCTTTTTTTTTTTTCATCTTTTATACCATAGCTTCATTCTCTGAATGATAAATGATGTTAGAGCATGGCAGAGAAAGAGGTAAGGGCATTTTGAAAGAAGTCATTTGTATGTTCCAAAAGAAGAAGGATAATTTTACAAGAAAATCTGCTCAGATGAGTTACTTAATTATGTAAAACAAAACAAAAAACAAACAAAAAACCCCACCGTACATTTAAGAAAATTAAAATTGTGAAATGGAAAATTATGCTATTCAGTCTTTTACCACCATCCTTTCAATCTCCTAGGGTAACAAACACCAAAGTCTTTCTGAGCATCTAGGGATTCTCAGACCATTGGTGCCTCAGCTCCTTAAAAGTAATATTGGAGTAATTGGAGTAACAATTGATTTACACAACAAATATGTATTGAATGTCTACTAAGTGTTAGAATTAAAATACTAGGGAGATAGAGCATACCAAAAAGAAACACCTCCTGACCCCTATGGGGGGTAGAGCACAGAATTTTAATGAATAACTGTACAAATAGATACATACTTCTATTCCATATGCATCATGGAAGGAATCCACAAAGTATTATGATAACATAGAAAAGGATAATTTAATTGAATCTGAGAGTTCAGAAAATCCTCTTTGAGGAAGTAACATTTAGTTTGAGAACTGAAAGATAAGAAGATAGATTTTATATTCAGAGAGAAACCTTGGGGACTGGTATCATCTGAGGGTTTGCCCATTTTACTTATCAGTCAATCTTGTGGTCCATAATCCGTAACTGGGGTTAGCAGCTGGAATACTTACTCGTGGCCACTCCTTGTAGCCTGGGATTCCTCATAACATGCTGTTTGGGTTTCAAGGCTGAGGAAGAAGAGGGAGTTTATGCATGATAAAATCTACTTGTGAATCAGCCCCTTAATCACTTAATTCCTAGAGATCTAAATATAAATGGCATTACACATAGTATATGGAAATTGATATATGAAAAAATACATATATGTGATAAATGTTCCATTTTTTTACTGAATATAATATATTCAGCATATATATATATATGCCTGGGTGGCCCAATCAGTTGAGCGACCGAATCTTGATTTCGGCTCAGGTTATGACCTCAGGGTTGTGACGTCCAGCCTGTGTTAGGCTCCACAGTCAGCGAGGAGTCTGCTGGAGATTCTCTCCCTCTCTTTCTGCCCCTCCCCCTATTCTCACTCTCTCTCTCTAAAATAACTAAATCTTTAAAAAATAAATTAATTTAATTAAATCTAGAGTTAAAATTTAGATTTTGCACCTATGGTACAAAAATGGACTTGCAGCTTTTTTACAACTTGGCTAAAAGTGTTCAAGGTGGCATCTGACCTGTGCTCTATGTTATAGGTTTGAACTGTGATAGTTAATTGTTCTTTACTTTCTGCCCCTCTGAACAAAAAATTATTTGCCTTTTAAATAAATTGGCTCCATTCACATTAACCAATGTTATTTTCTTTTAGTTACTTCTATCTTGCCACTTTACTTATTCCTAGGTGAGCAAACATATTATGTCTGCAACAAATATATTCAGCTGTCCTAACAGATTCCCAAGTGAAAATGGAAATAAACAGTGAAAGGGAAAACACTGTCCAGCATGGTTAGTGGTTGCAGCGCAGACTCTGAGGTTGTCCACCTGAGTTTGAAAGCAAGTCTCACAAGTTACCATTTATGTGACTTGTTTACTTAACCTCTTTGTACCATGGTTTCCTTTCTGTGACTTTAAGATTAATAAGGGGACCAAACAGGGGCGCCTGGGTGGCTCAGATGGTTAAGCGTCTGCCTTCGGCTCAGGTCATGATCCCAGAGTCCTGGGATCAAGCCCCACATCGGGCTCCTGGCTCAGCGGGGAGCCTGCTTCTCCCTCTCCCTCTGCCTCTCTCCCTGCTCATGTTCTCTCTCTCTGTGTATCTCTGTGTCTCAAATGAATAAATAAAATCTTAAAAAAAAAAAAAATAAGGGGACCAAACAAATCATTTAAGTATAAAAGAAGATAAAGCTTAAAAAGCACAGCCCCCAGTGCTTGGCATATTTTAAGCCCTCAGAAGATGTTAGCTCTTATGCCATAAGTAATTTTACTAATAAGAAAAAATGCCACCCAGTTTCTTTCTAGTGAGCGTGGGCACATGGGGAAATAGGGTATGATATATGAGCCTTAGCATATGCTCCATCCTCAGGCATCAAATCCTCTGGCAGAATGGGCTTCAGGGAGACCTAGGAGAAGAGCTTAGTGTCGCTGGGAATACAGCAGGAGTGCAAGTGACATTGGCCTATCTACCTCTGTGCAAGCTCTCAAGCTTCCCCAAGAATCTCATTGGGTTAGCTTCATTATCACCCACCGGGGCCTCTGCGTTTTCACCCAGATAGAGTTACTGTTGCAGTGTGTCTAGTCGGTTAAAGTTTGCTTGCTTTTCTCACATTGGCTCAAGACAGAATCTTTGGTGCTTTAAAGGCAACTGTGGGCCTGGTAGGTTTCTAGAGTTTCATCAATTCTCTCTGAAAATAGGCACGTTTGGGCACAAAGAATACACAGCTGGGTTCTTATTCATCTCAGGGAGAAGAGGAATGCTTCCCTCCGATGTCCTTGTCATTGCTGTTAGTCATTGACCATTTAAAACTTGCCTCCCTCTGTTGTGAGGCTCTCATTGCTCCACCTTCCTTTCTGTTGACTCTTAAGTCACAAGTTGACTGTATTAGTTAGGGTTGTCCAGAGGAACGAAACTGCTAGGATGTATAGAAATAATATAAAAGATTTTTTATGGAGATGATGAGAGGAGATGATGATTTATCTCAGTTATGGAGGATGAGAAGTCCTATAGCCTGTCATCAGCAAGCTGGAGGACCAGGAAAGCTGGTGGTATAATTCAGTCCGAGTCCACAGGCCTGAGAACCAGGGGACCCAATGGTGTCAGCTCCCTGTCTGAGGCCAGAGGCCTGAAAGCCAGGGGGATGCTTGTGTAAATCCCAGAGTCTGAACACCAGAGGGGGATCTTCACTGTCTGAGGGCAGGAGAAGGTGGTGTGCCAGCTCAAAAAAAGAAAACAAGAATTCACCCTTCCTTTGTCTTTTTTATTTTGGCGGGGGGACCTCAAAGGGTTGAGAAATGCCAAACCACTTTGGCGAAGATGGATCTTCTTTATTCAATCTGATTTAAATGATAATCTCTTCTGGAAACACCCTCACAGATACACCCAGAAATACTGTTTTACCAGCTATCTGGGCATCTCTTAGGTTAGTCAAGGAGTAAAATGAACCATCGTGTTGACCAAAGGCCTGTCATTCGCTATCATGCACTCATCTGTGGGACCCAAGATCAACCTGCTTCACATTCTTACTTTTTTTTCCAGCCAACTCTCAAGTGTAGATTCTTCGGTAAGTGGTGCGTTTTCTTATTCTCATATCAATACCACTTTATGTTTCTGTTTCTTGACCCATACTCTCTCTCCTATTCCTCCTAAACTCTTTCTTCCCTGAGTCTACCAGTTCCACTAGTAATGGACTCCAGATCCCAAAATTCTTTACAAAATATTTTGTGCACCGTGGATTTAAATGAAATCTTGTTTTCCTTAGAAGACTTGGATTAACATTTTCTTCTTTCAAGCAGAGCTGCATATTCTCCCTTTTCTTATCTCTCAGGGTTGAGGGGCAGCTATCTGCATGCTCTGTGCTCTTCACTGTCACTTTTAGACTTAGTCTTCTGTCTTCTTATTAAAATTTTATGCTCTTTTATAGTTCATGCCACTCAGCTATACAATCTCCATCTCTGTTAGAGCTAAAGAGCAACCCAGAAGCTGTCTTTTAAAAATGGTGTTTAATTCTCTGCTGTAGGTATGTAGCATTGTCTAGTTCCAAAACCCTTAGGATTTATGCTGTGAAATTCCTACTGGAACTTGCCAGAAATTGAACACGTATTTTTTTTTTCCCCACCCCAAGTGATGGATCACATTTTTAAGTCTGAAACTGAAGGATCTGAGATCTTATTGGACTTTCCAGTTAACAAGTTAGCTGACCTTTCTTCTACTGATCTACCTATTAACAGAAACTGCAGGCCTCTGGATAAGAGAAGACAATTTATTCACCAAGCATCTTAGCAGTGCCCTAACTCCCCTTTGAGCAACACAACAAGGGCCAGATATTACTCATGCATACAAAGGTTGCACTATAAAAGGGGAACCTTGAAATTATGACATGTCTGTCTTCTTCGTCTCCAGAAGAGACCTTTGCTCTGGGATATAAACAAATCTTCTCCAGCAAGGAGGAGGAGAAGCCTCTAGTTTTTTTTTTTTTTTTTTTTTTTTCCCATCACACTGGAATATAAACAAATGGCTCTAGGGGCTATCTCTACGGTTGCTATTCAGTCATCCTCTACTTTAGCCTGGACCATGCAGAGATGTGGAAATAGTAGTTTCACACGACTAGGGCCCAGGTTGTAGAACAGCTTTCATAGCAGCTTGGACTTGCTACGAGGAACTTTTCTCTCCTGGATACCACTCCCATTTGGCAGCTTCATCCCATCTACTAAAAGTCAGGGCAATATTCCTACTGGTGGAATATTCTGCCACAGACCCCAAAGTGCTATCTTTTTAGCTTTCTTCACACCAAAGTCCCCGTAGGTGTGAGATGCAGTAGTTTTGTAGGGGACATCCATCATGACCCAGGTCACTGAGCCCCTTCAAAACTTTACCAATGTATTGGGCCCTGATTCTTCATCAGGTCCATCTCCTATCCCCCGTAGTTTATGCATTTCATCAAAACTTCTGACATATTTGTGACTTCTTGCTTATCTGGTTCCATTAACATGATATTATCCATAAAGTGTACTCGTGTGCTATTCTGTAAATGTTCAGACAGTCCAGATCACATCCAAATATATTATAAGAGATGGCAGGAGAGTTACTGTAGGCCTAGGGCAAGACCATAAAAGTATAATTCTGTCTGTTCCAAATCACTACAACTTTGTTTTTTATCCTCCTTCTTAATAGGAATAGAAATGAAAATATTTGTTAGATCAATGGCTACATACCATATATCTGAGCCCATGTTAATTATCCATATCCTACACAGCAAACAGAATTCATCTACTTGACTAGTGAATTAATGTGGAATATAATGAGGACCATTATTCCTGCATTCTTTGAGAATTTAAAGGTGGCACTAATCACTGCCATTTCCTCCAAGATGCAATATTGTTTTTGATTTACCAACTTGACCAGTGAGGGGAGGGTGGGATGGTGTCAGTTTTAGATGCTTCCATGTGGCCTTCCCCACAACAATATAATCTATGAATCAGGAGAAGGAACTTACATGGGAATTCTAAGAACAACCTAGTATATCCATACCAATGATATATTCAGGGCCAGGTACCAGAGAATTAAACATTGGACGTTTCTGGGAACCCAGGGAATTCCCTGTAAACTAACCTGGGTAGTATTACATTTATTATATTCCTTACATTCCTGAGAGTCAAATTAACTCAGACCCAGCAACTAACATTCTTTGAAATATTTTTGAATATTTTTGTATTCCCTTTACTTGAGTAAATGTCTATAAGTCTCTTTGAGGCCTATGGGGATTATTTTTCTACCTACTTGTCCAGTTTCACAGTTTTTCAGGGTCCTTTCTTCTGAGGACTTCAGTCAGTATATTTCAGATCTGCAAAATGGCTGAGGTCTGAAATCTGGGCAAGCATTTGAAATATTTTATTGGGCCTGCTGCCCTCAGTTTCCTTTCTTGATTTCTTTTGATTCTATGGATTGAGCAATACCCTTGTTGGTTACCCATCTAGGTTGTTCCTAGGGAAGCTATGTTTTAGCAACCATTTCCAAGGTACCCTGTGATTCAGGTCCCCCGTTTGCCATACCAACCTTGCAGCTCATTAAGTTCATTGGAACAGCCTAATACTGAATTTATTTTATTTCTGACAGTTAAGTGCCACCACCTGGTCTCTATTACTCTGGGATTCTGTAATTCCCAATTCTACTATTGAGCCCAGTTGTAATAGAATCTCCATTGTTTTATAGAGTAAAAGTCACACCGAGTTTTTTAATAATACTGGTGCCTCTCTCACTAGAGTATAATTGATCATTTTGGTAGAAGTACCCTCCAGCTCCATCCATGGAACATGGTCAGTTGGTAGGTTTTTCTAACTCATATAGATATCCATCTACCATGCCTGCTTTCACTATCTGCTACTATAGTTATTCCATTTCTCTTTCACTTACTGTGGGCCAATGCTGTTTCCAAACTTCTAAGTGTCACCCCAGTTAGAATCAGAACCATCTAATTAGCATATTAAGAATCAGTATACTACTACCATCTTCTGAGGTCCTTGCCACATTATTAGATCCTGTATTTTGGAGACTATCCCTGTGTCAATAAGCTCTTCATTATCCAACCTTCTGTTTACTCCACATCCCCTCCTCCCTTCCCCACTCCCAACTCCATGGTCCCATACATAATTTCCAGGCTCCTGCTGGTACATGTTGACTACATCACAAATCTTTCTCAGGATAGAGTCCATTTCTTCTCCTCTAGTCCAAGCACTTCACTGGCCATGCTTTGCTGTGGCCTGATGCTATGACTTGATCTGGGGCTGGACAGGGATATGGGACTAGATCCTTACAGTGGGGTGGGGTACAGTCTAGAGGCTGCTGCATTGTTTTAAGCAAGGAGAAACTGGGACCTTTTGATTCCTCCCCTAACAGAGAGGGATACAACCTTCCTGTAGACCCAGGGTGTTAAAGGGGACCTGAGGCTTCAATATTCTCTATACACATGGCCTTCTCCTGTCTCAGAGTCCCACTGCTATCCAAGCACAGCCTTGACTTTACAAGGTTGAGATTTCAAACTTCTTTAGAGATCTGTTACTAGCCTTGATCCTCTGCTTTTTCTGTCCTAGGCTGTAAAAGAGATGAATTACTTTACATGCAGCCTAGGAGGATCTCTGAATTTCACATTTTGCTTTTGATTTGTGAAATTACCCTCAGCCTTTTCGTTTCTTTCTCCAATGTATTAATTACACTCAGCAAGAGTCATCTGATTCCATTGTCCTCATAATTAGTACTCCCACTGAACTTTCCACAAGCCCGATGTGTTACACCAGCCTGTGCAGTCCCTGTTTCATCCATTTTGACTGAAGAAAGTTTAATAATGATCAATTGCATCAAACCTCATTCTGTCTTTTTGTTTGATACCTTTTCCACTAAACAAAATTCAAACTGAGTTGCAAGGCCCTACTTCAGCATCTAGCAGAGCATAATTACTCTATTAAATATGTAAATATTAGATTTTTTTGGACCTATGTGATGATTTTCACTAAGTCCAATCACTCCTTTTTAATATATTGCAAATAGAACAGGCTAATTTTATTTTGTTTTAAAGATTTTTATATATTTATTTGACAGAGAAAGAAAGTACACAAGCAGGGGGAGTGGCAGAGGGAGAGGGAGAAACAAGCTCCCTGCTGAACAGGAAGTCCAATGCAGGACTTGATCCTAGGAAGCTGGGATCATGACCTGTGCCCAAAGCAGACGCTTAACTGACTGAGCCACCCAGGCGCCCTGAAAAAGGCTAATTTTAATAGCTTATGTATTGGAAGTTGGTTCTGTCTACTGGAATGCCTCTGATTCACAATAAGACATAGATTGCAACTAAGCCAATGGTTACCACTGATCGAAAACTGGCCTAGTCACCCCACCTGATGTGTTGAGGTCTGATCTAGAAGGTTCCAGGCCATAGCTGTTGCTCAAACTTATTGGAATAGACAATAGGATTCTTGACAGAGACCCAGTCATAGTTCTAGGTTAATTTCAGAATCAACTGTGTCAAAATTAGTGGCATCAACCATATTACTTACATGGAGAAGTTAGCCCCATTACATACACACACAGACACACGTACACTTCCTATTAAAATTCAATTGATTATGACTCAAAATGGATACCAGCAAACTCTAGTAATGCTGTGTTAACCTGTGGAACATAATGGAATCTGTTTTCACTGCCTCCCTTATCTATACTCCCAGAAACCTCTGCCTTTCATTCCCAGTGCAATTCCTTTCAAGGCAGCATGGCATGCTGTCACAGAGGGAATGCCGTTCTTGCCAATTCGCATCCTTCAGGGTGAAGGTCAGGGGTTCCAAGTTTAATTGATTTCCTTCTTCGAAGAAAGAAAGGACAAGAATGATGGAGCTTTGTGAAAAATCCCTGGTGTTTCCATGCATGTCATTTGCCAGTGTGAAAACAGCAGGGCTTTCATCTCCTCACAGACATCCATGCTCGGTTCCTGTCTTCCGTTCACTGCTAGTATCTGGCCCTGAATCTAACATACCACTGAATGTACGAAGGAATCTGTTGTATTTTTTGTCTTTTCTGTTTTGGCTTGGGCCCCCCCGATGTTGCTCCAGCTCAGCAGTCAGCTGCTCAGACAATGAGAGCCTGTCTCTTCATCTTGCAATTTCCTGCTTTCCATTCTTCACTTGCATGATCCAACAAAAGCAATTCATTAAAAGAGTTAAGTGCTTGGCTATTATCAGAGAGGGGAAAACAAATTCAGCTATTTTTGACCTTGGAGGTCTTTCAGAAGCCACTGAACTCAGCTCTTTCTTCACCTACAGTAATCATAAAGAATCACCCACAATTTCTATTGGTCTCCTTATTATACTATTGTAGAGTGGGCAGATTTGTGTTGTCTAAAAATCAAGGGCAGATTATGTAATTATTCAAAGAACTCAGGGGGTTTCCTTGCTTATTTATGTGCCACTTATATAGCCACTGCCTTTCTTGGTAAATTCCGAATGTTAAAGCAAATAAGGCTGATAGATTATTATTAACTTTCTTGGAAAGCAAGTAATACAAAACAAAACAAAAAATTTCTTTACTACCTCCAAATACAGTCAGGAACAGAGTCACATCCTTAGTTAAGAGCAGTCAGAAGCCCTAGTATCTGGCAATGCTTATAAAGAAACCCTAGATTATTTCTTAAAAGTTATCAAACCCACATATTGTTTTATAGATGCATTAATGTATAGAAAAGTTACCTTATTCTTTTATCACACCATTAGGTTTTCAACTTTCTATAAAATGTAATAGAGTTGAATGATTACATTTCACATCTAAGAACTTGCAAAGGCACAAAAGGAAAAAAAATATTGACGCCTACTGAGCTGAGTTTTAAAAATCTGTTTACTTATATAAATAAAATTGAATACATTTTATGTTTCTCTCTGTGTACTACAAAGGAAGACTGAGCACACATTTTAGTTGTATTGCTGAACTAGGCAATAATCTGCCCATAACCGGTGAACAAATATTCTTAAAGGTATAATCATCAACTTTAATAATCATTAAAATTAAATTTAACTATCGTACTCTTTTTGGTTTTAGAAAACATCTCTTGGCTTAGTGTCTCCATGACAATCATTCTCCATCTTTGGAAACTGATACGGGAGGGGGGTCTGTCTCAGTCATGGCTCTTCCATATGGCCTGCAGTGGTTGATTGGGTCAGAGGTGGACACTTCATTTAACCAATGGCCATTATATGATCCCAACAATTTAGGAAGTTGAAACGAGACACAGAGACTGGGAGCTTCTAGTAGTTGAGTTTTATTAGTGGCAATACCCTGAAGCCTATGAACTCCCACAGTGGGAACCTGCTCTGATACCTGCTTTACCTGAGACCCAGTTTAGCTCTAGCTTAGCTTCTGTGAGATGTGGCAGCATCTTCCTAAAAGTATGTTTATTTGTCTAATCTAGCTACAGTTGGTGTCTGTTACTTGCAACCAAATAAAACTCAAGCAATACATTATTATATTTATCATGTGTATACATTTGTTTTCACATTGTAAACATTAATGTCCTTTTACATTTCTCCTGCCTACTAACAAATGTATGACAGATATTTTTCTCCAAAAATCTGTACTTAAATTAGAATGCTTACATCAGAAAAAATATAGCTCTTGGCTATACTTATCACATTTTATACTACTTTCCAATGACTCTAATACCTGCAGCTTGCTGATAAAAGTCTGTTTTTTTTCCTGTCCTGTCTTTTACCATTTTGATGTGGTATTTTTTTTTTTT